>NW_025765615.1:0-134494 GCF_003918875.1 Haliotis rubra | reverse complement strand
TTTCGTTCAATTTATTCATCCATCCAGATGTTTCCTTCCACCCTTCATCCATCGGATTCTTCCTTCCACATCCATCCAGATGCTTTCCTTCCTTCCATCCATCCGTCCCTTCCATCCCATCCAGATCTTCCTTCCACATCCATCAGATCCCTTCCTTCCATCCCCATCCATCAGATCTTCCTTCCTTCCATCCGTCATTCCTTCCTTCAGTCTTTCTTCTTCCATCCCCTTCATGTCCATCCGTCTGTGGCTGTCCCATCCGTTCTTCCTTCCTTCCATCCCATCAGGGTCTGTCCTTCCATTCCACATCCATCCGTCTTTTGTGTCCCATCGGGTCCTTCCTTCCATGTCCATCAGATATCCTTCAGCTACACCTCCACAGACCATCCCATCCAGGTCTGTGCCTTCCATCCATGGGTCTTCCTTCCTTCACATTTGTCCATCCAGTTCTTCTTCCTTTCTTCATCCATCAGGGTCTTTGTCCATCAGGTCTGTGGGTCGGGTCTCGGGTCTTTGTCCGGGTCTGTGTGTGTCAGGTCTGTGTCCATGTCCATGGTCTGTGTGTGTCCATCCAGGTCTGTCCATCCGGGTCCTGTGTCCGTCGGATGTGTTCCATCCATCCGGGTCCTTGGGTCTGTGTCCATCGGGTCTTTGTGTGTCCGTCGGGTCTGTGTCCGTCGGGTCTTGGTCCAGTCGGATCGTTTGTCCATCGGGTCTCATGTCCATCGGGTCTTCTGGGTTGTGTCATCCGGGGTTCTCGGTCCCTCCATCCCATCAGATATTCTTCCTCCATCCTTGTCCATCTGGTCTTCCTCTGTCCAGTTGTGTGTGTGTCCATCCGGATGTCCATTCGGGGTCCTGTGTGGCCACCTCCATCCTGTCCCCATCCGGTCTTCCACCTCCTGTGGTCGTGTGTGATCGGATCGGGTCTCCGTCGGGTCTTGTCCGTCGGATCTGTCCCATCCGGGTCTTTGTCCATCCGGGTCTTTGATTCTGTGTCCATCGGGTCTGTGTGTCCATCGGGATCCTGTGTCTGGGGCTGTCCGGGTCTCGTGGGTCAGGGTCCATGGGTCTTTGTGTCCGTGGGTCCTGGGTGTCCATCTGGATGTCCATCGGTCTTGTCCATCAGGGTCTTCGGGTCTGGGTTCGGGTCTTGTCCGTCGGTCCTGGTCGTGGTCTGTGTGGTCAGTGTGTGGGTCTTGTCTGTGTCCGGGTCATGTCCGTCGGGTTGTTCTTTGTGTCCGTCGGGTCCTCATTGGTTCGGATTCTGTGTCAGGTCTGTGTCGGTCCTCCATTCCATCGGGTCATTGGTCGGGATCTGTGTGTGTCCATTCTTCCTCCATGGCTGGGTTGATCCATCGGGTCTTTGTCTGTGTCCATCTGGGTCCTGGGTTGTGTCGGGTCTTCCATCCAGGTCTTCCATCCGGGTCCTTGTCCTTGTCAGGGTCCTTCCTCCATGTCCATTGGTCTTTGTCCATCGGATCAGTTCTGTGTCGGGTCGGGTCTGTGTCCGGGTCTGTCCGTCGGGTCCTGTGTGTCCCATCCGGGTCTGTGTGTGTCCCATCGGGTCCCCTAGGACACACATACCCATCAGATGCTAACATACAGCTACACCTCATGGCTCATAGACACACATGCCCATCAGATGCTAACATACAGCTACACCTCGCTGCCCCTAGACACACATCCCCATCAGATGCTGACATACAGCTACACCTCATAGCCCCCAGAAACACATCCCCATCAGATGCTCACATACAGCTACACCTCACAGCCCCTAGACACACATCCCCATCAGATGCTAACATACAGCTACACCTCGCTGCCCCTAGACACACATCCCCATCAGATGCTGACATACAGCTACACCTCATAGCCCCCAGAAACACATCCCCATCAGATGCTAACATACAGCTACACCTCACAGCCCCTAGACACACATGTCCATCAGATGCTAACATACAGCTACACCTCACAGCCCCTAGACACATCCCCATCAGATGCTAACATACGGCTACACTCGCAGCCCTAGACACACATCCCCTCATCAGATGCTGACGCTGGCTACACCTCATAGCCCCCAGAAACACATCCCCATCAGATGCTAACATACAGCTACACCTCACAGCCCCTAGACACACATGCCCATCAGATGCTCACATACAGCTACATCTCACAGCCCCTAGACACACATCCCCATCAGATGCTGACATACAGCTACACCTCATAGCCCCCAGAACACATCCCCATCAGATGCTAACATACAGCTACATCTCACAGCCCCTAGCCACACATCCCCATCAGATGCTAACATACAGCTACACCTCACAGCCCCTAGACACACATCCCCATCAGATGCTAACATACAGCTACACCTCACAGCCCCTAGACACACATCCCCATCAGATGCTAACATACAGCTACACCTCACAGCCCCTAGACACACATCCCCATCAGATGCTGACATGCAGCTACACCTCATAGCCCCCAGAAACACATCCCCATCAGATGCTAACATACAGGTACATCTCACAGCCCCTAGACACACATCCTCATTAGATGCTAACATAGAGCCACACCTTACAGCCCTCTTACACACATGACTGTCGTTTTGGGTTTATTATCTCTCACCCTTAGCCTGTTCACAGATATATTGATTTGCAACCAATGATGTATTTTACATGTACTGCATTCACCTATATTGTCCAAATTGCCATATTTCACGGGTTCCCAAACCAAATGCTCCATCACACCACCCACCAGTCGTCTCTATCAACCAGGGCCTATGTACAGCAGCCTCGGGTGTGGCAAGCCGATGTACAGAGTTGCGTCCCTTCTCCATGCTCCTGTCTCTCCATTTACGTTTGGATCATTTAAACAAAGTAAATATCTTGAATTATGTCTGCTTTCTCTCTTTTTCTTCTGTACGTAGTTCACTAATAAACCATATCACTGAGCCTTATTGTTACTGTATGCCTTGGAATTCACAATCTTGTGTAGTTTTTAAATGTGGACAGAAAATATCACATCTTGCATCAGTAGACTCGTAACTATTTATCAAACACGTCCAATCAGTTTATTCAGTTAAATCATCTAGCTGAGCATACTCACTATTTTTGTAATTCAGGACCTCTCTCACTAAGGACTTTTTCATATCAATGTAGTTCGTTAGAGAAACAACTACCCCTGTGTGGTCAATTTGTGTGCTGACGTCGACCACACTCGACTCTATGCAATCACAGTCGTAACTGATAACAACAGGGTCAAGTGCTGAGTGTCTCGAATCGACTCTTTAATTACTTTACATCTTCCCGACTGAAATAGTGTGTAAATGATGCTGATTACTGTCGAGCAAAGCTTTACTGAAATCACCGACTGAACGACATAAGGCGCGTAACCTATTGCAGTTTCAAGTGAACGTCCTAGTTGATCACAATGTAACACAGGGGTGTTAGGTGGTCTATAGGAAGCGCTTAATAATAATCCCTTCTGTGTCAGGATAACCTCGAGGTACATATTTTCATTATTGTATGACCCTAAATCTTCTCTCCGTTTAACATACAACAATGACGAGAAGTATACAGTTATACCGTCCCACCAAATCAATTCCGCCTCCGTGGTGTAGTGGTTAGAGCGTCCGCCCGGAGAGCGGAAGGTCGCGGGTTCGATCCCCGACCGCGTCATACCAAATGACGTTAAAATATGGTACTTGTTGGTCCCTGCCTGGCGCTCGGCATTAATGGGTTCAACAAGGACTGGTCCGCTCGGAGTCAGTATAATGTGTCTGAGTGGGGTATTCATGCTTCACTGCGGCATGTTATCTCAGTGGGCTAGCACTATAAGACCAGCTTCAGTCTGGGCTAGTACAAGCAGCCGCACATACACATACACACGCATGCACGTCGTCATATGAGCGAAATATTCTCAAGCACGACGTTAAACCCAATTTCACCTCACCTCACCTCACCTATCCCCCTATAAGGAGAAGTATAAAGTCTTGTTTTCTAGAACCTCCCAAGAACCTCATCACATCTTCTCTACATGGAGATGAAACAAGCCGACATTCACCTGACCAAGGGACAAGGAAAAGCCCAGGAACATTGGGTATACATAAAGAAGAAGTTGACATCCATAATATTTTGTCTTAGACTATTTTCTAATGATTTGTGTCAAACATTATTTATCTTATTCAGAGATTTGATTAGAAATAGAGGTAGTTTAAGTGCCATATGAATAGCTCCTTATGGAGCGAGTTCACTTAAACGGAATCAGGATTTGGTTCCACGTCTCCAGCAATAACGAGAAGTTAGACGAGGATTGGTATTATATTGGACTCATTGAAAGACTGTGTTAAACATAGAGTCTTAACAAAATTCAGATGCGGCTCTACCAATTTGAAAATAGTTTCGTATAGAAGATCAGAAATTGACATTAGTGTAGCTATGTAGGATTATTGTAAACGTGTACCAGAAGACGAGTATCATGTGTTAATGAAATGTCCTTTATATGCAGCGGTAAGAACTCACTACATACCAAGTATCTAGATTATGAACCCAAATAAACAAAATTTTGTACATCTTCTAAATGCTAAGAAACATAATAAAATACTCCGTCTAGCAACTTTCGTAAACAAAATCATGTCCATGCGCTCAGAAAAAGTTTAACCTAAGTTGTCATTTTGTACTATTGGCCTCATGGCCACATTTATGAAGTAAACCCGTCTGTCTGTCTGTTAAACATAGATATATTTGAACAAGACTACAGCTAGTGGAACAGCAAGGTACTTATAACATCTTTACTTTAACCAGCTAGATAGTTGTCAAACAGGAATTGCACTACCCACGTGGTTAATGGAACCCGAATCTTCAGCGTGACAAGCGGACACTTTAACAATTCGGCTACCCGGTTGACCTACATAGAATAGAAACAGTTGATGCTGGACGAGTTGACTCCCTTAAGCTTTTCACAGGCAAAACGCAGTCATTAGGAAAGAACGGTTCTTCATTCCTGCTTGACAACAAAAATCTGTATCGAAACGTCGCACTCACGAATAAAAGAAGTTGTTATCCTTAAAGTTTTATTCCATAGCATGTCAACACTGTATGAGGTCCTTCATTATGAACATTCTAGAAGAATGTTATTTTAGTTTCTGTTCCTCCATGTAGACTCGGTTTGGGGTATTTTGAGGA
Source organism: Haliotis rubra (assembly GCF_003918875.1). Lineage (NCBI taxonomy): Eukaryota > Metazoa > Mollusca > Gastropoda > Lepetellida > Haliotidae > Haliotis > Haliotis rubra. Next base: position 129,305 of record NW_025765615.1, on the reverse strand, counting down.
ACACAGTTTACAAGGACATGTGCCCATTACTGATATTGATAACAACATGTAAAACTTTAACTCCTAGATCAGTTTCACAACTATCAATGCCCATGTGGTCGGTGTGCGCGTAATCACTGGTGACAGCAACATTCATGAACCATAAAGAGTTTCTGCTGGTGTATTGTTCGAGTTCATCACATCTGACTACAGATTGTTCTATTTTGGACACTATTTGATTTCTAATTTCCCTTGAATATCACGAATCAAGTTAGTTTGGGCAGTTATGGCTAAATTTTGTTTCTTAATGTCAACGCTTCATCGACTGAAAAGTGTTGGAATCTATACTGTAGTCAAAGTCGATTTATGGTATTATTGGAGAATTGCTGCTGTTTGTGGTGACTGGTAGATAATCTGAGACACATTGTGATCATTCATGATAAGTCACGGTTGATCTGATGGTGGAATTACACAGGAATATTCAATCATAGATATCGAAGTAGGAGAATTGGGTGGGAGATCTCAACCATGCGCCCTGTTTATACGCCATGTTATGATTTAATGCCCCTATATACTCAAAGTACTAGCTTATCCCTCCAATATTAAACTACTGTCACACAACACAATAAAAATCCAAACTTTGCTGTTTTCTCGCTGTGTACATTTTGATCCTATTAACAAAGCAAATATCTTCAATTATGTGTGTTTGCCTTTTCATCTTTCTGATGCGCGCACTGTTATGGCATGGATATATGTATTTCATGAAGTTAATTGTGCAATCACCTACTTCCATGGCAAGTGTACGACTGTCTACATATTGCATACTTATAAAGGCAAGTCATAGATAAAATATGGGTCATCAGATAGAAATATCCTGAGTATGTTATCATATCACTGTCGCACCTGGCCTGATACACATGGCTCACATGCATGTAACAAGCATCAGCCAGATATCCCCCAGGTACATGGTCCACATGCTGCATATGTCATGGTGACCTGGGGTGCTTCAACTGATTTCGGAAACAGTTATAGCTGTTGCCTCAGAAACTAACCCCACATCTGTCCTCGACATTTGTCCGATCCTGATCCTCCCTCTTCCACAAGAACAAAGAAGATATTCACATGCATTTCTGCAAGAACAAAGACAAGATGTTGCCTTAGACAGATCCGAGTTAGGACACACCTACTTACATCAACATAGATTGAGTGAGTGAGTATGGTTTTACACCGCTTTTAGCAATATTCCAGCAATATCAATATCACTTTAACCATTAGGCTATGCCATTGCCCTACATAGAATAGAAACAGTTGATGCTAGACGGAGTTGACACCCTTAAGCTTTTTACAGGCAAAACGCAGTTGTCATGGTAAAGACATCGTTTTGCTTAGATTAAGGACGCCACATACCAAGCCTCTAGTTTATTTCTCTGCATCATTTCTCATGTTTGGCCTCCTACTGTCGCACGTGTGTGACCCAATCCCACCCTACTGTACACCGTTCTAAAACAAAAAAAACCCGTAGCATCTTTTGAATTGTCCATCCATTGTTTGAAGCCCTCACAACTGCGCCTATCCTGGCATACCCTGTCCAAACCAAACCCTTCATACTCACAAGTGATACTCATATCCATTCTGAAATAGCCCAACTGATTCATATGGCAGAGAACGTGTAATCTGTTATGGTGGTCGCTATCACCTTACAGCAGAAAGGAATTGGGATGTCACACAGTTACAGTACCACCAAAAATTATTGAGAATTTAAGATTGTAATATTTTATATTTTTTTCACTCATTACTCACGTATTAAATGTGAATATTAGCAGAACATAACTCCAGATTGAAAGACAGGTGAACAGTTAGTATTTTGTCAAGTCACCATGGGCAGCAATGCAGGCTTCAATGCGGCGGGGCATACTACTGATCAAAGAAGTTAGAAGGTCGTGGTCCATGCTGTCCCAATATCGGACCACCTCTTCTTTCATTTCAGCAATATTTGTCAGATTTTTCTTATTGACACTTTCTTTCATAAGTCCCCAAACATTTCTATTGGATTTAGGTCACGGCTATAGCTTGGCCAATCTAATAATGTCATATTTTGGGTCCGAAACCAGGCCTGTGAATGCTTTGAACGATGTTTTTGGGTCGTTGTCCTGCTGGACAATCCAAAATTTTCCATAGAACACGTGAGCAGATGGAAGTAAATGTCCCTCGAGAATATCTGTGTCCCGCTCACTGTTCATATTCCCTTCAAATACACAGAGGGGCGTTGCCCCTAACACTGATATGCCACCCCACACGTTAAATTTCGGACTGTACTTTGGGCGCTGATACAAAGGTTTTTCAGTTTGTTTGGTCCAGAATTTCACTGTATTAGGAAACAGCCACACAGAACTTTCATCTGAGAAAATCACACTGTCACAGTTAAATTTCTATGCTGTAAGCACCAGTTCAACTTTTGCTCCTTTTGTTCAGGTTTCATGATCGGTGATGGAATTCCTCGACCTTTCTGCCAACCCATTGCATGCAGCTCAGTTCTAATTGTCTCCTTACAGACAGCCACAGTTCCTCTATCAATCATATCCAGCCTTATGTTTTCTAAACTCCCTCGTTTGTTTTTAGAAACAAGAATACCAAGCCGCCTCCTGTGACCGACAGACAATGTTCTGGGCCTACCTGCGCCTCCCTGGTGCTCAATGCCATATCCATTTGCAATATTTTTTTTTAAAACACGATAAACAGTGGACAAAGGGATGCCTGTTCTACTTGAAATCACTTTAGCTGAGCTGATGTCCTTGTTATAATACTCTAAAATCAACTTCCTCTTCTCTAAATCATCCATACTGAGGATCACTGATAATGTCGTCTGCTAGCAAGTAAACAAAGGGGGATAACTCTTCACAAACTAATGAAAAAGGATTGGAACCAAGCACTTGGTAGCTGGTCAAGGTTGTTGATACTAGAAATCCAATTGAACATATTCCTAAAATTCTCAATAATTTCTGGTCATACTATAGAATGCCTAGCTGTTGTAGTCTTGTAGAATGCATGAAAAGGCTTATCAGGAACTGGTTTGTTTTGTGACAGTAGTGATTTATGGTCTGTACCAATCTCAAACATGTGCCCATACACATAGTGTGCGAAAACATGAAAATCCCATAAATGTTCGATGGGGTTTAGATCTGGAGACCTTGAGGGCCCTGACAAGTACAGTTTCACTGTGTGAGGTCGGGCGTTGTGTTGATAAATGACGTCAGTTTGTTGCATAACTTGAAGGACATGTGGCTGAAGAATTTCACCGGTGTAATGTTGTACCATTCAAGTGCCCTGGGCCATATCTGTTCTATCGGTATGGGAGAGCGCAGCCCACATTATTACACATCATCACAAAACCTGTCCACTTTATTTGTACAGTTTCGAGCATAACGTTCCCCACCAACTCTGCAAACACGACGTCTTCCGTCTGTTCACAGATGTATTGAATGGGAGAATTGTCCAATGTATTGGACAAATACTTGCAAAGGTCTTCCACAGGTCTCACAGCTGACGATGCTGATCAGACAGAATGACGCCTTGAACTGGTTGTCTCTAGCGATTACCTGCGGCGTATTGACTGTTCCTCACTTTCTGGGCTATAATCCTACGTAATCCTGGTGTTGTTGGAGCCGTAGAGATGGCCTGTTGAGTTGATCACGTAAGTGACCAACCCATATGAACTAGTCCTCAACTAACAAGTACCATATTTTAACGTCTTTTGGTATGACGCGGTCGGGGATCGAACCCGCGACCTTCCGCTCTCCGGCCGCATGCTCTAACTACTCCGGGGAGGCGGTCTTGGTCATATAAGGAATACATCGGTGATAATAGTTCAAAATGCAAAGACAAGCACGCAACTCACTCAGTATTCTTGGATGACAAGCCTTGTTTATGGCCTCAACGTTTCTGCACATTGGTTGTAGCCCATTTATATCCAGATTGCGACGCAGGCAATCAACCTCTTCAGCTATAAACACACATATTTTAGGTTTCAAATTCAAACCTTCATCAGAAAGTATTTGCATAATTTTATCCAAAGTCATGATGTGTCGGGGATGATCTTTGTCAGGGTTGATGATATCATATATGCATTAGTCAATCAGTCAATCTCATGAAGTAAGGTTTCAACGACTCCATGAAAGATTGCAGGTGACGATGATGCACCAAACGGCAGTCTGGTGTAATGAAACTTATCTTTGTGTGTGATGACAACCACATATTTTCTGGAGTTTTCATCTAGAGCAAGTTTTTGGTAAGCATGACTCATGTCAAGTTTTGTAAACCTAGCTTACTTGCTACACAGGTCTTCCAATGCAGTTAGTGGATACTGTTCAAGTTTGGACACTTTATTTACAGTCAAATTCTATGCTCCTTACAATCTCACTGTACCCTCAGGTGTCATGATAGGCACTGTTGGACATCTCCATTCAGAGTGTTTAACCGATTCCATTACCCTTCTTTCTGAACTCTATCCAGATCGTTCTGTATCTTCTGTTACATAACATAAGGCACTGATCTACGTTGTTAATGCCGACGTGTTGATCAACAGAAACCTTTGCCTTTACCCAATTTATTTTCAGAAAAGCCTCATGTTTCTTCACAACATCATTCAAAGTGAAGGCGTGGATTGGATTCAGTTTAAGCAATGAACTACTTTGCCACGTGCGGTTATTAACTTCAAGCATATTCAATACACATACACGAATGTGCAGTTTCACAAATTCTACAGTTATTGTTAGCTGCAAAGTGACAGAGTAACGCTTACTTGTCTTGCGAGTGAGTGAGTGAGTGAGTGAGTGAGTGAGTGAAGGAGTGAAGGAGTGAAGGAGTGAATCTAACTGTATTCCAGTTACACGACAGCCTATCAACTTAATGTTGGAGGAATGTTTTATCACTTCCGTGACACCAATTCCCTGTCTATGGTTCTGACGGGCTATGATACATGAACATTCCAACATGTTGCAATACAAGATTCCTGACAGCCTGTACAGAACCGGGTTAGAACTGGTCTTCAGGAACACATGCTTGTAAGAGGCGACTAACGGGATCGCGTGGTCAGGCTCGTAGTCTTGGTTGACACATGTCATCATATTGCAGTTGCGGATGCTTTTGATCACTGGATTGTCTGGTCCAGATTATTTACAGAGAAATCTACAGATAAGCTCAGTCAGGCAGATATGAGAGATGTGTATGTCGACACATATACATAGTATTGGGACGAAGACAATTTAAAGCCTAATTAGCAAGCACACTTAGCATATGGCAGGAATATTGCTGAAAGCGGCGTTAATGAACAATCAAACACACCTAGATTTCTGTCATGTCATACGGACAGCAAATTGTTGCCCTCAGACGACGGAACCACTTATATCTGTAGACGCAAGCGAACACCATGATTTGTGGTAATAACCGTACTTCGTAACTTCATGAGATTATGAAGCAGCTGGTAAACTAATTATATGTGTTTTAATGAATTAGTGTTGAAATTAGGGAATGTTGAGGTCTGATCACATAAAGGCTATGACAGGAAAACAAACTGAAGACCAGTTGTGATGAATGAAACAAGCATATCTCAATTTGAGTTTTTTAAAAAGGTTGCTCCCCCCTCATTTGTTTATTGACTAATAATTGGGCAACACCACTTTGATACTATATGGCAGGAAAGGTCTTGGGTCAACACCATTGTTATAGAGCTCATGCAAACCTTTAGCAACCAGTGAAATAAAGATATGTTTTGTAAATGTAATAACACATGATATTTCATTGGAGTGAACATAAGGTTCTTCTACACCGAATCAGAATCATTAGTTTAACAAGCAGTTTTCACAGGGGAGACCTCCGTGCAGATTGAATCAGCTGTGACTGGTCCATTTTGTGTAAGATTGTTACATGTACATCCATCCAGTGATTAAAACTGACAATATTTTTCAATATTGTATGCTCTCGTTTTGAACATAATGACTTACTGAATGCCACCATAGATATTTTCAAGTGGTTGACTTTTTGTTCTGAACTGTGGTTGTTCTGTTTAGTTTCCTGTCGTGGATATAGAACTGGTTGATCATGTCATTCATTGTTGTTTCTATAGCTGCAGTAAGGTCAGACCACGCTCACGTGTACGTGTAGGAGCTGCTGAGGGTTTATTTATTTTGGGGGTAAAGATCGACGTAGTTTTAGTGTTGAGTAACATTGACAGGACGATTTATTGGCAATAGTTACAACCCTATAAGTTACTTCATTTTAATCGTTCGTATCTTGTAATGGATACCACTATAGTGGACTTTCTGCAATATATTAGTATCGCTATCGCTCTAAAATATTAATATATGCATGCAGAAATTACCGCTGATCGGCACATTTTGACAAACAAAATCATAGTTTGTGTTTGTGTTGGTCTGGTTGTCTGGTTAGGTTATCAATACCACATTTGACCCTCAAATGTCAGCACAGATATTTTATCACTTATGTACTCCAGCCATTATAGAAATCCTACGCCCTCTTCAAAAACTGTATCCGCTGTTGGTTAATATTTTATTAAATTCGTGAATAGAGACTTTTATTTTCATAGTTTGTTACATGACCATCATGAGGTCGATAGCTTTCAAGAATTTTTTCAAATTAGGGCAAATTTTATGGATGAACAACTTCTGTATTCAGGTGATGCGACGTGTTGATACAGATTCTTGTATCGTTGTAGCAGGTATGTAAATATTTTTCAAGTTGATAGTGTATATAATCATATCCACGTTTAATAAAGACTTAAATATTTTATTTTTTGCAAGTTCATAAAAGGTAAAAGTATTAAATAGGACATTCCATGTGTTCCTTGACATCGCATCGAGAGAGAAGGAAAATCCGAAACACAATTTCCACTTCCTATCGTCGTAGACGCCATCTCTGTACCTTGTTTCATGGGGCTCTGATCTCATTCCGACACGTGTCCTCTGTAGTATCAGCACCTCTTGGACGGACTCATCAATAATGCAGGAATCGAGATTTGTTGCACACACCAGCTGTCTCTCCATGGTTGCTGGTTTCTAGACACTTGACAAAGAGGCACAATAAACAGATCCAGATCATCATTCTAACAGAAGAAGCGTACAACATTGTCAGTGAAGATAAGAGAGTAAGCATGGTTTTGTTCTGCTTTTCATAATTTTCCAGGAATATCAGGTACAACAAACGGGCATCCTTGTTGGGAATCGACAGTCATTAATTGTAACTGACCACGCACCACCCCCAAATGGGCGATGTAAAACGTATTTGAACTAATACTTTTTGATCTGGGTATTCCACCTCATGTGACCTCACAATTCAAGTTGGGGCGGTGGTGTAGCTTAGTGGTTAAAGCGTTCGCTCGTTACGCCGAAGATCCGGGTTCGACTCCGCACATGGGTACAATGTGTGAAGCCCATTTCTGGTGGTCCCGCCGCGACATTGCTGGAATATTGTTTAAAGAGGCGTAAAACCATACTCACTCACTCATCATTCACGTTGAAAGTCTTAATGTACTCCCAGCATGAACGTAGAATACATTGACATTTTAACACCTGCGTTCTGGGCTCCACTGTTTGAAGGCCATGTGTGTATGTAAATTGAGTAAGTGATGGGTACTACCTATAGCTTAGGACATGCTTTTTGTTGTCGAGACGGTGGGCTAGCCTAGTGGTTAAAGGGTACGCTCGTCACGCCAAAGACCCGGGTTCGATTTCCTACTTGGGTACAATGAGTGAAGTCCATTTCTGGTGTTATCCGATGTGATATTGCTGGAATATTGCTAAAAGCGGCGTAAAACTAAACCCACTTACTTTGTTTCCATGAACACCGAAGTATTCATATAATTATTATTAATCTTTTACCTCATATTCCGATGGAATCTGTGTTGGCAGATCATCGAATCTGGTTATTGTGTGGCGTTGACGTTATATCATTTCCCAAACATTGATTCCATGCATTCCAGTTAACATTTCAATGTACAATTGTATATAAAGTATCATCATCATAAATTCATTAACGTGATTCACGCAGAAGCCTCGGTGTATAAGTGAGTGAATACATACTGAAATCTTGTTGTAGACATGTATGTCTTAATGATAACAACATGTTCTCATAGGGTATATTATCCGATGCTCAAGCGAGCTAACTGACATGATACTGAAAATACTTATGCATAACTTTACATACTGACTGTACGCTCAGGGATTATGTAGATGTTAACAAAAACAACAACAGAGTTAACACAGCCTTTATATTATATCAAGGCAAGTGAGCGAGACGGGATACAGGTCGGTGACCTTTGTCACTTTGTTGAAATATGTGTGAAGACAGTTAAGGTTTTATAAGAGATAAAGTTATGTTGTATTTATCGAGTAGATGGAGAATCAGTGATTCTGAAAATAGGCTGTTACTGATTCAACCACGACCGATGATAACATATCAAACAAAGAGCAAGTTTCAAGTGTAAAACAATCGAAACAGAAGAAGCTTTCATTATTCTGTTCCCAGGAATCTAGGAGGGTTGCGCAGCACTATCGATATTCCAGCTGTATGACGTCATACTGTAAATAATCGGATCTGTTAAGATCCGGGTTAGAATTGGTCTTCAGCAACCCATGCTTGTCGTAAAAGTCGAGTAACGGGATCGGGTGGTCAGACTCGCTGACATGGTAACACATATCGTCGTATCCCAATTGCGTAGATCGATGCTCATGCTGTTGATCACTGGATTGTCTGGTCCGGACTTGATTATTTACAGATCACCGCCATATAGCGGGAATAATGTCTTTTTGTATTTGATAAGCCTTATGGATTGACGTGACTTTTAAATAGTGAGTCCTATTTTCCTATGACACAGGAATTGTCACTGGTGACAGATTAATGGCCTCTATTTTTCTATATATAGCGGTTCACATTGCAGGGACACAACTAGGGTTCTTATAAATGTAAGTAAATCCATTTCGAAGAAATAAACCGAAGCGACCAAGTCCCCTAAGGATGCTTAAGGGCCCACCCTCCAAAATTCTTTAAATTAGATGCTCTTCAAAGTTATTATAAAAACCCGTCACACATACCAACATAATTTAAATCAACAGTTGCCCCTTAACCCCCACCCCGTAATTGATCTATCATCCCCCCATCGTAAAGTATATTATGTAGTATAATATGCATTCAACTAAAATAATAATGACAAGTTCCCGATGCTATTTTGACATTGTTTCCAAGGTCATCTATGTCTTCACCTGTCGTCGTGCACGGACTGAATGTAAATATACTTTTGTGAGGTTCTGAAATAGAATTGATAAATTCACTTTACCCCAAGCTGAGAACTGGTTAAATTAACACGCTCCCTTTGTAATCTTCATCGACCACACGTGCTAGCGATTACGTGCCTCAGTCTGAGAGTGCGGTTTTGAATACTGTCGTAACTAACGTTTGGGCGTTAGTAAACCCTACCACAGTTACTTACTCCTTGTGGCCGTTCCCGTTGTCAGGGGGATATTGTAGCCCTGGCGCTCCACTCGCTTGGTCCGTTGTCAGGGGGATATTGTAGCCCTGGCGCTCCACTCGCTTGGTCCGTTGTCAGGGGGATATTGTAGCCCTGGCGCTCCACTCGCTTGGTCCGTTGTCAGGGGGATATTGTAGCCCTGGCGCTCCACTCGCTTTGTCCGTTGCACGATGCTAAGTCCAGGAGTGAGGGGTCGGGCGACCAGGGCCTCCTTTCACGAAGCAACCTTTACTAAGGTTAAACTTAACTCCTGTTCTTTAACGTTGCACTGAGGTTAGCTCAGTAACTTACGATCATCTGAGTGCTTTGTGAAACGAGGCTCTAGACTCCTAAGTAACCGCATTACATTCTGGCACACATACATTGGTAGATAAACGCAACACCAAGTTATACTCACATAGTTTTTTTCTCTGCCTTAGTCCATTTCTAAATACAACTTCACCAACAGTAAGGGTAGGCTCGTACCACACGGGGCGACTGAGTGGCGTGGACTGGCTTCCGTAACTTAAAAGCGAGCACCACTCTCTCAGTGCCCAACCTGTCTATTTATATGGTTCGAGCCTGGCCTGATATTGATCACATGTTTCAACTCATTGTTTTGATTCGTTAATCCTGTATCCGTCCTAGCACTCATGAATATTATGATAGAAAATTATCGGGAAGTAACGTTCGGTCACTCTCCCCTCTTTATTGATTTGTTATTGTATTCTGTTTCTCACGACGGATATATTTCTAACTTATGGCTAAACGCCATTCTCTCTAGACTTTCTGTCTCCAAACAGTCTCTAGCCGTTATCACTCATGAGCCAAACTGCAAATCTATATACGGAATCTGATGTAATTCTCTACTGATTTAGGGATGCATTTTTACCTTATGACAATACCACTTGGGACTCAGTCCCCCAAAGAAACTGAGAAAATGTAATCCTAAATATAAAATATATTACATTTGACCACTTTCAGTGTTCAGAAATGTGTACAGATAAAATGTACAAGTATATTTCCGCTGTCCTTACAGACGGCAGCCCAGTCTCACGTCACACTCAGTTACTTTATCCGGCAAATCGACCCATGGCAGCTGATGAACTTTAGCGGACAGTGTTTGACAACTGGGAAGAAGCCAGTACCCCTCTAAGTCTGACATTTCTGCTTCAGTTAATCCATAAACTAGTCACGTGTGGATTAGAAATACATTTAAGTGACAATAGAATCCAACTAATTAGGAAAACAAAAGATTCTGCGAACTTGATTGTATTTCTGAATATACGTCACAACATGTAAACGGGGACATTCTATGTCCGCTTCAATCACTTTCATCATATTTCTTCACTGACATCAACTGTGGCGTATGTGGATTCACAACTACAATAATTTCATCACAACAATATTCATGTGGGGATTTAAAACATTTGTATTACAGAGAAGAAACGAAACATGGCGATAAATTCATGATTTGAAACAACTTTAGATGAATTTGTGATTCAGTTATTTGTTGTGATATTTCCCAGACATGTATGAAATGTGTGATAAACTGGTCAACTACTGCAGAATAATAATCATAACAATAGTCATGTGTGGATGTAAAATCTTTCTCATTCACAAGAGAATCCAGTCAAGCAGTAAAACAACACATTTAACTGACTTCGTTACATTCTTGTCCACAACAAACAGCACATAGACAGACAACTTATACGTCCGCCTCAATCACTACAATTACATTTGACAGTTGAAATAAATAAGTCACACTTACAAGTTTACACAATGTCATGTTTATTTCATTGTCTAATTCAGGGCGTCATAAATAAGTGACTTCTTGGTGTCAGTCATGGTGATATCTGCCCCACTTATCACCTTCATGTTGACTTTGTAGACACCTGGCTCCCCAACACCAAACATGGGAAGAAGAGACTCGCTCCACTCAACATCCACCTTGGCTAAAACAACTTCTCTGTCGAGGTCGATGAAGGCGAGTCTCCCCCTCCCCACATCCAGCACAACGCCATAGTGGAGGGTGGCCTGTGTGCCGCGTGTGTCAGACATTGTGTTACTGTAACACTCCCCCTCCTCCCCCTGCTGCCACACCCTGGTACAGAGTCTCCCCCGGTGTGTGTCACATCTCTCTACACTGACACACCAGGAGCTGCGCTGGTAACAAACACACCTCTCACTGTCTACCTGGCTCTCCCCCACCACACCCATCTCCAGGACAAGATACCGCCACCACCCTCCACTCATCACACGCACCCTAGAGTGGGTCTCCCAGTATCGTGGTGTGTGGGGGACAGGGGTGACAGTAGAGAGGGATGGAGGAAGGGGGATGGGGGTGGAGGCACATGTACCCCAATATTCCCGTAACCTGCCGCTGTGTCTGTGTTGTATGACGGACGGCGAGTTCACCAGCTCACCGACTTTAGTTACGTGGCACATGTCTGTGTTCGCTCGAGTAGCGTTCAGTTGTAGTTTAGGACCTGGAAATATACATTTTGTTTACAGTTTAACAAATTTCCCGACTTCAGACAACAAATTAGTCAAGTTATTGTCAACCTCGTTTCAATGTTTACAAAACAGCGCACTGAATGATCGGCCGCCATTTTCGTCTGTGTGTGAATTGTATCACCACTGTCACTTAAATACACACAATTATACTGTGAAAATATTTGTATGGGTATTCTAAATGTTTTTCATACAGTTTTATATTGACTGACAATGAAATAAACACTCCATGAAACATTTTGTCAGACACTGTCAGTTGAGCTGGTTTGCTGTCAGAAGTCAGAAATAGACATTTCCGTATGAAAACTCATATGTATAAACATCATTTCATGATAAAACTATTACTGTTGGTATTCTAAACTCTTCTTATACAGTATACTAAACAATAAGACATAAAAAGCAGTTGTTTGATGATATTTTTACATCTGAGTGTTCACCAGACACAGTGTCAACAGGTAACTTCTACGTCCGCTTCAATCACTGTGTCCAGTTTCAACACACTCGCTGTATGTGGGGAGGTGGTCGAGTCATGTGTATTGACTGGGGCAGATGAATGTTTTAAAGATGGGTTTGAATTAACCAATGTTGTATATCTCAAGGCTGTTCGTTTAAGATTTTACTAAGAAAGAATCAAATACAATTTCACCAGCAGGACTGACGCCCTGGCCGATCGATATCACAGGTATTTGACATTTAATTAATGGGCGAACATTTTGTGATATGAAAAACATTTATTTCATATGAAAATAGTTCAACAGTCGTCACTCAACTTTTAGTCTGCGTTATGCCCATTTTAGTCAATATCCAAATATGTGTATAAACTCTGACCCTTTAATAATTATCAAGTATTTCAGTTTAATTTCTCAAAACTAAATTGAAATATCTGCTTTAGGTCCTGTCTGAAATGACTCATTTATTATATGAAAGCGATTTTCGCAAAGTATAAATGTTTCTAAAGTATAATATTTATTACAGCTCATCAAATCCTCAGATCTTCCTTGGGGGCGGTGGGGTAGCCTAGTGGTTAAAGCGTTGGCTCGTCACGCCGAAGACCCGGGTTCGATTCCCCACATGGGCACAATGTGTTAAGCCCATTTCTGGTGTCCCCCGCCGTGATATTGCTGGAATATTGCTAAAAGCGGCGTAAAACTAAACTCAGTCAGTCAGATCTTCCTGTTATAACGTTAGACTTTCATCTCACTGATTGACACAAACTGACACCAACAATGGGCTATTTCACAATAAACAAAAGCCAAGAATTTGTTCTAAATGTTAACAAAGATAATGAAACAAATTTGTGGTGATTTAGGCCCTTGGTTTAGACATTAGACAACGGGACAGTAGACCAGTCAGATCAAGTTAGTGAGAACCAGGTAGACCTTATTGATTGCGTCGGCTTTTGATTGCACATCCATATGTCGCCCCTTTATATTCGTAATATAGTTTTGGGGGCAAATTCCAACTGGAGTCCCTACAAGTACACTGAATTCTGTGGGTCAGAATAAATCAAGTACATCTATTCATGAGTAAGTCAGTCGCTGCGAATACACATCTCATTGTGTAAACACGCATTTCGGTGGCCTATTGTAGACACATTCATATTACATCCCATGTCCTCCGTGACGCCCAGTCTGGCTAACCTGCAGTGGTCACCTCGGCAACACCCTAGTGGAGTGTCCATAGTCCTAGCTTCAGTTACAAATATATTTACCACCTACTCTAAGCGCCAACACAAAATAAACACATGTAATTTTAGACCCATGCTTCCTCAAGCTGATGGTTTACTGTCTATAACGATACTTCCGAGGCTTTCGAATGACATAAGGGAATATGGATTCTGTTGATACATACGAAAGTTACATCTTCTAGAAACAGTATCGGAAATGACAAGACGCTAAAACTCTCAATATTCAAAGCCAATAATTCTTCACCACAAACCTCATGACGATAAAACTGCACAGGCTTACCAAAAACTAGAACCGGTGGCATGCCTATAGTTTAAAGGGCGGGTAACACCATGTCCAGTGCTTACACACCCGTGAAGGTCCGGGTTAGAATTGATAATACCCCACGCTTGCCGTAAGAGGCGACTAACGGGATTGGGAGGTCAGGCTCGCTGACTTAGTTGACACATGTCATCGTATTCCGATTGCGTAGATCGATACTCATGCTGCTGATCACAAGATTGTCTGGGCCAGACACGATTATTTACAGACCGCCACCATATAGGTGGAATTTTGATTGTTTTATATTATAAGTTTGCTGATCACTGAGATCTCTTTGCTTGTTAAAGTTAAGAAATGACTATATAATTCTTTAAAAATATACACATAAGGAACTCAGGAACTCAGTTGAGCATGTAATATAACTTAAGCGCTATAATGAGTGTTTAAAGGAGGACATCGCTACACCCAGCGCTATAATGAGAGTTTAAAGGCGGGCATCACTACACCTACCGCTTTAATGAGTGTTTAAAGGCAGGCATCACTACACCCTGCGCTATAATGAATGTTTAAAGGCGGACATCGCTATACCCAACGCTATAATGAGTGTTTAAAGGGCGGACATCACTACACCCAGCGCTATAATGAGTGTTTAAAGGAGGACATCGCTACACCCAGCGCTATAATGAGTGTTTAAAGGAGGACATCACTACTCCCAGCGCTATAATGGGTGTTTAAAGGAGGACATCACTACACCCGGCGCTATAATTAGTGTTTAAAGGCGGCCACCACTACACCCAGCCCTATAAAGAGTGTTTAAAGGCGGACATCGCTACACCCAACGCTATAGAGAGTGTTTAAAGGAGGACATCGCTACACCCAGCGCTATAATGAGTGTTTAAAGGAGGACATCGCTACACCCAGCGCTATAAAGAGTGTTTAAAGGAGGACATCACTACACCTAGCGCTATAATGAGTGTTTAAAGGAGGACATCGCTACACCCAACCCTATAAAGAGTGTTTAAAGGAGGACATCGCTACACCTAGCGCTATAATGAGTGTTCAAAGGCGGACATCGCTACACCCAGCGCTATAATGAGTGTTTAAAGGCGGACATCGCTATACCCAACGCTATAATGAGTGTTTAAAGGGCGGGCATCACTACACCTAGCGCTATAATGAGTGTTTAAAGGAGGACATCGCTACACCTAGCGCTATAATGAATGTTTAAAGGAGGACATCGCTACACCCAGCACTATAATGAGTGTTCATAGGCGGGCATCACTACACCTAGCGCTATAATGAGTGTTTAGAGGAGGACATCACTACACCAAGAGCTATAATGAATGTTTAAAGGAGGACATCGCTACACCCAGCGCTATAATGAGTGTTTAAAGGCGGGCATCACTACACCTACCGCTTTAATGAGTGTTTAAAGGCAGGCATCACTACACCCAGCACTATAATGAGTGTTTAAAGGCGGGCATCACTACACCCAGCGCTATAATGAGTGTTTAAAGGGCGGGCATCACTAAACCTAGCGCTATAATGAGTGTTTAAAGGCTGACATCGCTACACCTAGCGCTATAATGAGTGTTTAAAAGCGGACATCACTACACCCAGCGCTATAATGAATGTTTAGAGGGCGGGCATCACTACACCCAGCGCTATAATGAATGCTTAAAGGGTGGGTATCACTACACCTAGCGCTATAATGAGTGTTTAAAGGCGGACATCATTACACCCAGCGCTATAATGAATGATTAAAGGGCGGGCACCATCACGACATCTAATACAGTCTGTGTTCTAACGATCAAACCTTAAGACCAAATCCAGTACCACAGCCTGTGGTCAGAATATATGAAAACCTGAATACACCCAGTACCATATCCTTTGTTCAGAAGATACGGAAACCTGAATACACCCAGTACCATATCCTTTGTTCAGACTATGGGAATCACTAAAACAAGACCCCTATCGGACTCCAATGGTGCACAAGGTCCACAATGTCATAGGGTTTCAGCAGCAAACCTGGACAGCATTGTCACACGTCAGGAAAGAGCGCTTCAGCCAATAACCTATCGGTGTTACAGCAAGTTGCTCAGCATCACCAAGCAAGGAACTGATTATACTCACACTGCAGTGTCAACGTGGTCCCTGTTCCTGATTCCAGACTGTAGGTGTTCGTCCCTGCATCTGCAAAATATTCTCTGGCATGAAGAACAAAATTAACGGTGCTCATACACATTAAGACATAACAGTAACTTCGATATTTGGGACTTTCTTTGTTTCAAAATGAGAGGTATTCCAACTTTGTACACAGCAAAGTATCGGCTAAGACAGACCTGGGTCCCTGTAAATTCAGTATAGTCACATTTCAACATTGTTTAGCCTCAGCTTCTGTCCATTACAAACGGGTATTGATAACGTATCAGATTTTTGCCCTTTAAGTGTACAAGTTTCACAGTATCATATCAACATGAAAAGACCAAGATCTGTTCAAATATTAATCACTAAGATATCCTTTGGATAAATAGCTTATGGGTCCATCTTCTGCCCATTCATAACTATTTCTGTTTAAATCATACAGGAGTTAGAAGTATGTGCTTCTGATATTATGACATGAAAAATAAAGGGACACATACAGTAACGTGATTTTCCATTCTTACGTTTTGCAAAGTAATGAAAGTAACCTCACCAAACTGTGGTAGTGGTGTTGGATCCTTAGAGGCCTCTGGAAGCTTCAACTTGAAACAAAAGGATGTATTTCAATGTCGCAATCCAAGATTTACAAAACAGTAGGCTTGTTTCACTTCTGACATACAAGCATAAGTTCAATATGAACATCATATGTACGCAGGTGACAATAATTATTACTTCAGAGACAACGAGACGTATATATGTATGCTTACTAAGAAGTACTTACATGCTTGAGTGTGTTCTCCGGGTCAGGTAGATGGATGTCATCTGTCTGTGTACCTCTGTCTGTAAAATAACCCACAATTGTTACAGATCGATCAGTTTATGTTTCACCGAGTTTTTGTTAGAACGGAATAGAACTAGCATCAGCACACCATCTTAAAATCAAATTAAATGAATGGTCAAGAGAAACATCAACAAGATATCATTTTTTCTGATAAAGCCTGATAAGAAATACTTGACAGTATGCTAGGAAATACTGAAAGAAAAATCAAATGTGAGACATATTGAGTCAGAAGTAACATATATTGCCAGAGCAAGAAGTAAGTACCCCTCAGTGTGTGTTCATCAGATGCTGATCCATCTCCAACGAGAGACCCAAACTTAGAAATGTCGGATTTCAATTTCTCCAGTCCTCTCATGTTGAAGGTGACTGCAGATGAATGGTGCAGCTCTGGTGGAACTGATCTGAGGTGGGTCTTTGCTGTTTCTTGTATTGAACTCTCCAGTGTCAGGAAGCCCGAGTTTGAAGCATATCTGAGCACTGTCTTGATGTAGTCTGAGGTCCACTTGCATCGTTCACTCTCGCCTTCAGAGGTAACTTGCTCTGTGTGGAGATTTGACAGTTTCTGCTTCGTCTGATTGTCAAGATCGATGATCAGCTCCTTCTCTCTTTGATCGAGTTGTGTCCTCAGGGAATGGAAAGTGTGGTGGATGGTCTCCTTCACAGCACTGCTTGTCTTCTTGGTGTCATTCACGGCTTTGTTGATGCTCTTCAGATATGCTTGGTGAGACGTATGATGTGCAGTCACGTTCTTCCCATGTTGTTCTATCCGCACTTGAGCAGCATCAGCAACCACAACTGCATCTCCAACATCGTGCTCACCATGGTCGCCAAGTCTGCATTTGTAACAGATTAAAATGTTGCAGCTTTTATCAAAATATTCAAGAGGATAAGGATTGTGAAGTTTGCAAACTGGTTCAGCCTGCATGCTTCCTGGTGCTGTGTCTACAATGGTTTCAACAACATGTCGTCTGGTAGCTTTAACGCTGTTGTGCATGTTCTGGCAGTATTCACAGAGGAAGTCTTCACACTCTGGACACCAACACACAGCCTGGTTGCCGTCATCTTCATTTGTACAGAGAAGCTCTGTGGGGCGATGTTTGACTGTCAGATGGAATATTTCCTTCTGTCTCACTGCATCCTTCTGGAGGCTTGTGTCTGTGAGGTTGACCTCCCTCTGACATGTAGAGCATGATATCACACCACCAGCTGCAGATGTCACACACGTCTCACACACGGCGTGTAGACAGGGCAGTAGGTAGGGGGTGGGGCCTTGCAGAGTAAACTGCTGCTGACAGACAGAACATTTGGGGAAGTCGTCCATTCTGAAACAAAAACACCACTGTCCCTACACCAGTTCACTCAAAATATAAATATCTTATCGAGAAAAACATATCGATTCCAAATATATGCTAAAATTAAGTTGATCAACGATGAATTTCAATTTTACACCTGTAAGTACATTACAACAAATCGGGGAAGAGTGAAAGGTAAGCAATCTTTCAATTTCGAATTTCTGAGTACAAAACCTCATCTTAGATTGAGTTGACTATGTCATGAAAACAGAAGAGGATAAAATAGACACGGAGAGGAGTAAGAGACGAGGGATGGGGGGGGGTGTGTGGGTGTGTGGGTGTGTGTGTGTGTGGTGGTGCTAGGAGGTAAGTTTGAGGGTGAGGCGGATACGAGAAGGGGGAGAGGCGGGTACGAGAAGGATGGAAAGAGGGAGAGGTGGGAAAGACGGAGAGGCGTGTACCAGTAAGAAAGACAGGGTGGAGAGACTGGGAGGAGGGGGAGGTGGGTACCGGTAGGACAGAGAAGGTGGATAGACTGGGAGGAGGGAGAGGGCGGTACCAGTAGGATAGAGAAGGTGGAAAGACTGGGAGGAGGGCGATGTGGGTACCGGAAGGAGAGAGAGATGTGTTGGAGCAAGAGTTGAGGGTACGGGAAAGGGACGACCAGGTGATCAGTGAACTGTGGGTATGGGTAGGAGGGAATGCATAGGATGAGTGAGAGTCGGGTACTGAGTAGGGGGGGAGGAAGAGGGGCAGAAACCAGGTACAGGGTATAAGGGTAGAGTAGGAGGAGGAGGGAGTAGCAGGTGGGAGGAGGAGGGGGAGGGAGGGAGGGAAGGTAGGAGGAGGAGGGATGGTCGGGAGGAGGGAGGGCGGGGTCGAGGAGAACTGGAAGAGGGAAAGGTGTGTACGATTAAGAAGGACAGGATAGTGAGGCGGGTACTTGTAGGAGGGAGAGCATGGGGATGGTGAGAGGCGGGTACTGGTAGGAGGGAGAGCAGGGGGATGGTGAGAGGCGGGTACTGGTAGGAGGGAGAGCATAGGAATGGTGAGAGGCGGGTACTGGTAGGAGGGAGAGCAGGGGAATGGTGAGAGGCGGGTACTGGTAGGAGGGAGAGCAGGGGAATGGTGAGAGGCAGGTACTGGTAGGAGGGAGAGCAGGGGAATGGTGAGAGGCGGGTACTGGTGGGAGGAGAGCAGGGGAATGAGTGAGAGGCAGGTACTGGTTGGGGAGAAACAGGGGGAATGGTGAGAGGCAGGTACTGGTAGGAGGGAGAGAAACATGGGGGAATGGTGAGAGGCAGGTACTGGTGGGAGGGAGAGCATGGGGAATGGTGAGGCGGGTACTGGTAGGAGGGAGAGCAGGGGGAATGGTGAGAGGAGGCAGGTACTGGTAGGAGGAAGAGAGGGGGGAATGGTGAGAGGCAGGTACTGAGTGGAGAGGGAGAGCAGGGGAATGGTGAGAGGCAGGTACTGGTTGGGGAGAAACAGGGGAATGGTGAGAGGCGGGTACTGGTAGGGAGGAGAGCAGGGGGAATGGTCAGAGGCAGGGTACTGGTAGGAGGAGAGCAGGGAATGGTGAGAGGCAGGTACTGAGTAGGAGGGAGAGAGCAGGGGAATGGTGAGAGAGCGGGTTGTGGTAGGAGGGAGAGAGCATGGGGATGATGAGAGGCGGGTACTGGTAGGAGGGGAAAGCAGGGGGGATGGTGAGAGTCAGCTACTGGTAGGAGGGAGAGACAGAGGGATGGTGAGAGGCGGGTACTGGTAGGAGGGAGAGCAGGGGGATGGTGAGAGGCGGGTACTGGTAGGAGGGAGAGCAGGGGAATGGTGAGAGGCGGGTACTGGTAGGAGGGAGAGCAGGGGGATGGTGAGAGGCGGGTACTGGTAGGAGGGAGAGCAGGGGGATGGTGAGAGGCGGGTACTGGTAGGAGGGAGAGCAGGGGAATGGTGAGAGGCGGGTACTGGTAGGAGGGAAAGCAGGTACTGGTAGGAGGGAGAGCAGGGAGATGGTGAGAGGCGGGTACTGATAGGAGGGAGAGCAGGGGATGGTGAGAGTCGGGTACTGGTAGGAGGGAGAGCAGGGGATGGTGAGAGGCGGGTACTTATATTAGGCTTGAGGTTTGGAAGAGGAAGGGGCTGGTACTTGTAGGAGAGAGGTGGGGAGGAAAGTAGGGCGGGGAGGAGGTAGAAGATGTACGGGTGGGAAGGAAACTTCAGGAGGAGGGAGAGACGCATCTACGGGTAGGTGGGAGAACAGGTGAAGTGTGAGAGGTGGGTATGGGTAGAGTCAGAGGGAGGTACGGGTAGATGGGAAAGACATGTACGGGTAGGAGGCGGGTACGGGTAGGAGAGAACACAAAAGTTGAGGGAGAGGCGGATATGAGTAGGATGGGTGGGAGGAGGTGGGCGTGTGAATCGGGAGGATGTAGAGGCGTGTACGGGCACACGATAAACTATCTACCGCCATGTCATGCCCCTCGTTCTACCTATAACAATACCACTCTATTTCCCACAAAATGATTCACCTAAAACCACTAACTATATATCCACCCGCAACTCTTGTTCCTTGATCTACATACCCGACATACGCTGAATGTAGAGATATGTCTAACTGATCCCTGCACAGTTACGTGTCTAAGATAACATGTACATGTCACGTGACGACGGTAACGCCCACTTCATGCACTACAATTGACGATATTGTACACCTCAATGTCATTCGCTGTCAAGTCTGGAACCTTCCAGCTTGATGTTTAGAAAGAAACGGAATCTATCTCACCCTAATATCTGACAATTAACACCCCGATTCACTGTCACAACGTTAGGTAGAGTAGTTCCTTGTTTGTAAGTACAATATCATATGCATCACACACAACACACTTCGAGGAATGGGGTCTGAGGTGGGAGTGACAATGAAGGGTTTACCTGTTTGTCCTGACGCCTGATTGTGTAAACTTAAATCAAGGCCAGTATAGATATTACATAATCTACGATACTCACGTATATATTTCGCAGATTTTCCTGTAAAATATATCTGGAGAAGACAGCTTTACTAGAATATGTCGCGACGGTACAGCACACACCTGCCTGGAGGTTTGGCTTCCTTGTTATATAGGTCATATGCCGGCGTCACGTGATGGTGATAAAGACTGTCACACGACACCTAAACACAAAGTCCAGGTACTGTAGGGAGATATCTCATCTGCACTTGCACATCTGTACATGTGTAGGGACGGTGGGGTAGCCTAGTGGTTAAAGCGTTTGCTCCTCACTCCGAAGACCCGGGTTCGATTCCCAATATGGTTTCAATGTGTGAAGCCCATTTCTTGTGTCCCTCGACGTGATATTGCCGGGATATTGCTGAAACCGGCGTAAAACTAAACTCACTCACTCACATCTATACTTGCCACAACCAAGTGGCGACATGATTACGTGGACCTCTGACCTCACTCCTGTAAGCTGGACCTGAGTCTCACTTACCAGTAAATAACGTTGTCAAATATGTAGATAAACATCCCTACAAACAGAGCTTATATTCATTACACAATAAAGCATGGAAAGAAAATCAACATTTAACAAAGTCATGATTAAACTTCATAAGTACTGAGATAAAAAACACTTGAAGTGAAGACCATGCATTTCTTGTGAAACATATAATGATGTCTTAAAATGACAAAGGTTAAGAAAATCATCTCAAAGAGGACCTCATTCCAGGTCTTGTTGCAAGCCTCAGTTATGATTATCATAAACTGCAGAGCCGATACACATTATAATGTGAGCTTGAAAACAGTCTTGAACTGGCTAGACCTTACTGGCACACGTCCAGTCTCCCTTTAGCACTACGATGTTTCAGTCATACTAATTATAAGGTACATTGACATGTCTACCTGCGGTACATTGAGGTACTGAGTAGTACTGTGAGTACCTCTGCCAGCCCGGCAGCCATCATTGAAGAACCCGGCATCCTCACGGACTTTAACCACCTTCTGTCTGAGAGGATCATCTTGGTGAAATTAAAAAAAACCTACATCATTAAAAACATAGCAAGGCTCTCATTTGTCAATCTCCAACTTCTCTTCCCTTGTCTGTTTACAGAGATATATTGAATTGCAACCTATGACGTATTTCAGTACGGACATACTTTAACATATAGACATTGTCTGGTTGCCCTAGAACATTGTACTTAGGAATACAGAACCAAGAAACACACTTCACGACCATCCAAAACACATGCCCATCAGATGCTAACATACAGCTACACCTCATGGCTCCCAGAAACACAACCCTATCAGAAGCTAACATACAGCTGCACCTCATGGCTCCCAGACACACATGCCCATCAGATGCTAACATACAGCTACACCTCATGGCTCCCAGAAACACAACCCCATCAGATGCTAACATACAGCTACACCTCATGGCACCCAGACACACAACCCCATCAGATGCTAACATACAGCTACACCTCATGGCTCACAGACACACAACCCCATCAGATGCTAACATACAGCTACACCTCATGGCTCCCAGAAACACAACCCTATCAGAAGCTAACATACAGCTACACCTCATGGCACCCAGACACACATGCCCATCAGATGCTAACATACAGCTCCACCACATGGTTCCCAGAAAAACAACCCTATCAGAAGCTAACATACAGCTACACCTCATGGCACCCAGACACACATGCCCATCAGATGCTAACATACAGCTCCACCACATGGTTCCCAGAAAAACAACCCTATCAGAAGCTAACATACAGCTACACCTCACAGACCCAAGACACACATGCCCATTAGATGCTAACATACAGCTCTACCTCATGGCTCCCAGAAACACAACCCTATCAGAAGCTAACATACAGCTCCACCTCATGGCACCCAGACACACATGCCCATCAGATCCTAACATACAGCTCCACCACATGGTTCCCAGAAAAACAACCCTATCAGAAGCTAACATACAGCTACACCTCACAGCCACCAGACACACATGCCCATTAGATGCTAACATACAGCTCTACCTCATGGCTCCCAGACACACAACCCTATCAGAAGCTAACATACAGCTCCACCTCATGGCACCCAGACACACATGCCCATCAGATGCTAACATACAGCTGCACCTCATGGCTCCCAGACACACATGCCCATCAGATGCTAACATACAGCTCTACCTCATGGCTCCCAGAAACACAACCCTATCAGAAGCTAACATACAGCTCCACCTCATGGCACCCAGACACACATGCCCATCAGATCCTAACATACAGCTCCACCACATGGTTCCCAGAAAAACAACCCTATCAGAAGCTAACATACAGCTACACCTCACAGCCACCAGACACACATGCCCATTAGATGCTAACATACAGCTCTACCTCATGGCTCCCAGACACACAACCCTATCAGAAGCTAACATACAGCTCCACCTCATGGCACCCAGACACACATGCCCATCAGATGCTAACATACAGCTGCACCTAATGGCTCCCAGACACACATGCCCATCAGATGCTAACATACAGCTCTACCTCATGGCTCCCAGAAACACAACCCTATCAGAAGCTAACATACAGCTCCACCTCATGGCTCCAAGACACACATGCCCATCAGATACTAACATACAGCTGCACCTCATGGCTCACAGACACACATGCCCATCAGATGCTAACATACAGCTCTACCTCACAGCCCCCAGACACACACGCCCATCAGATGCTAACATACAGCTACACCTCCAGCCCCCAGACACACATGCCCATCAGATGCTAACATAAAGCCACATCTCATGGCTCCCCGACACACATGCCCCATCAGATGCTAACATACAGCTACACCTCACAGTCCCCAGACACACATGCCCATCAGATGCTAACATACAGCTACACCTCATGGCTCACAGACACACATGCCCATCAGATGCTAACATACAGCTACACCTCACAGTCCCCAGACACACATGCCCATCAGATGTTAACATACACCTACACCTCACAGCCCCCAGACACACATGCCCATCAGATGCTAACATACAGCTGCACCTCATGGCTCCCAGACACACATGTCCATCAGATGCTAACATACAGCTACACCTCACAGCTCCCAGACACACACGTCCATCAGAAGCTAACATACAGCTACACCTCACAGCCCCCAGACACACACGTCCATCAGATGCTAACATACAGCTACACCTCACAGCCCCCAGACACACATGCCCATTAGATGCTAACATAAAGCCACACCTCACAGCCCCCAGACACACATGCCCCATCAGATGCTAACATACAGCTACACCTCACAGTCCCCAGACACACATGCCCATCAGATGCTAACATACAGCTACACCTCATTGCTCCCAGACACACATGCCCATTAGATGCTAACATAAAGCCACACCTCACAGCCCCCAGACACACATGCCCCATCAGATGCTAACATACAGCTACACCTCACAGCCCCCAGACACACATGCCCCATCAGATGCTAACATACAGCTGCACCTCATGGCTCACAGACACACATGCCCATCAGATGCTAACATACAGCTGCACCTCACAGCCCCCAGACACACATGCCCATCAGATGCTAACATACAGCTACACCTCACAGCCCCCAGACACACATGCCCATCAGATGCTAACATACAGCTGCACCTCATGGCTCACAGACACACATGCCCATCAGATGCTAACATACAGCTACACCTCACAGCCCCCAGACACACATGCCCATCAGATGCTAACATACAGGTACACCTCATGGCTCACAGACACACATGCCCATCAGATGCTAACATACAGGTACACCTCACAGCCCCCAGACACACATGTCCATTAGATGCTAACATAAAGCCACATCTCATGGCTCCCAGACACACATGCCCCATCAGATGCTAACATACAGCTACACCTCACAGCCCCCAGACACACATGCCCATCAGATGCTAACATACAGCTGCACCTCATGGCTCCCAGACACACATGCCCAACAGATGCTAACATACAGCTACACCTCACAGCCCCCAGACACACATGCCCATCAGATGCTAACATACAGCTACACCTCACAGCCCCCAGACACACATGCCCATCAGATGCTAACATACAGCTGCACCTCATGGCTCCCAGACACACATGCCCATCAGATGCTAACATACAGGTACACCTCATGGCTCCCAGACACACATGCCCATCAGATGCTAACATACAGGTACACCTCATGGCACCCAGACACACATGCCCATCAGATGCTAACATACAGCTCTACCTCATGGCTTCCATACACACATGTCCATCAGATGCTAACATACAGGTACACCTCATGGCTCCCAGACACACATGCCCATCAGATGCTAACATACAGCTGCACCTCATGGCTCCCAGACACACATGCCCATCAGATGCTAACATACAGGTACACCTCATGGCTCCCAGACACACATGCCCATCAGATGCTAACATACAGGTACACCTCATGGCTCCCAGACACACATGCCCATCAGATGCTAACATACAGCTCTACCTCATGGCTTCCATACACACATGTCCATCAGATGCTAACATACAGCTGCACCTCATGGCTCCCAGACACACACGCCCATCAGATGCTAACATACAGCTCCACCTCATGGCACCCAGACACACATGCCCATCAGATGCTAACATACAGGTACACATCATGGCTCCCAGACACACATGCCCATCAGATGCTAACATACAGCTACACCTCATGGCTCCAAGACACACATGCCCATCAGATGCTAACATACAGCTACACCTCACAGCCCCCAGACACACATGCCCATCAGATGCTAACATACAGCTACACCTCAAAGCCCCCAGACACACATGCCCATCAGATGCTAACATACAGCTACACCTCACAGCCCCCAGACACACATGTCCATTAGATGCTAACATAAAGCCACATCTCATGGCTCCCAGACACACATGCCCCATCAGATGCTAACATACAGCTACACCTCATGGCTCCCAGACACACATGCCCATCAGATGCTAACATACAGGTACACATCATGGCTCCCAGACACACATGCCCATCAGATGCTAACATACAGCTGCACCTCATGGCTCCCAGACACACATGCCCATCAGATGCTAACATACAGCTGCACCTCATGGCTCCCAGACACACATGCCCAACAGATGCTAACATACAGCTACACCTCGCAGCCCCCAGACACACATGCCCATCAGATGCTAACATACAGCTACACCTCACAGCCCCCAGACACACATCCCTATCAGATGGTAACATACAGCTACACCTCATGGCTCCCAGACACACATGCCCATCAGATGCTAACATACAGCTCCACCTCATGGCTCCCAGACACACATGTCCATTAGATGCTAACATACAGGTACACCTCATGGCTCCCAGACACACATGCCCATCAGATGCTAACATATAGCAACTCACGGCCATTATCAAAATGAGTGTTTTATTTCTCACTGTACTGCCATAGCGTCTACTTCAGGACAGCCATCGTCCAAATATTTCTAAAACCAAAAAATTGTAGCCATTGCAAGTCATGTGAGACTTAATTGTAATTATTTATATGACGCTAATCTGTATTTTTAATCCTTATCACTACCGCAGTGTTCACCGTCTTGTCAGCCACCCTGTACCACTGTCACTTTCACATGACATTTACGGCCTTTATTGGTCACCCCCTTGGTCGTGTCTGCCATCACATCAACTGGTCAAGTGCTATTGTTTCTCTGTATGTCCATTGTTGTGAGAGAAAAAAATGTATACTAGAATAAGCTCACATCTATATTGTCAAGGAGTCCGGTATTCCGACTGTCTGTGTATAGGGACGACCGCGAGCAGGATAATGCCGCTCGTAGGAAACGCCCTGGTATTGAGCTGGAACTCCGCTCACCTCATTTATGTATACTTGTTTATCATGTACTGTATAGTCTACTAAAGAAGTCTGAACTCAACCTATTCGTTCGTCTTCATCAACGCATTGTTCGTCCAATTATGAGCTAGTTCCCCTGGCGACACACATAAACGCGCTTACATGTGCAGTACAACTGTCGGTGCATGACGAACACTTTACACACAGCTTACAGAGTCCGGCGGAGGCTACTAGAGGAAGGCGGCGATGTGAGGCTGTCACTTTACACACAGCTTACAGAGTCCGGCGGAGGCTACTAGAGGAAGGCGGCGATGTGAGGCTGTCACTTTACACACAGCTTACAGAGTCTGGCGGAGGCTACTAGAGGAAGGCGGCGATGTGAGGCTGTCATTTGGGTAGCAGGTGGGATGGGTTGACTTGTCAGTTCGTCCGTTCCTGTCCTTTCCCTGCCTTTCTTTTCGTCTGTCCGCGCTCTCTTTGCTGTCTGCCGGCTGTCCCCTGTTTGTCTGTCCTGTCTGATTTTAAAGGCAGATAAGCGACTATAATCAGTCTGCATCGGTCTGCAGTTCTCACGGACATAATCTGCGTAGGTGGGCAGTTCTCATGGACATACTCTGCCCAGGTGGCCATATATTGACGACCTTGACATATGTCCGAGAAAAAGTGTTACAATTGCTGGTGTCCCTGGAATGTTGCTGGAATATTGCTAAATGCGCCGTAAAACTGAATTCACTCACTCATTAAATGAAGAGAATGATACAATGTTTTCTTTGTCAGTAGTCAGTACTATTTTTGCCAACTTCAAATAGAAACATTTAAACAAGGGATATATGAGAAAGCGCATGAAATGTCTTCCTCTCAAGTGAATGTATTCATCATAAAAATGAACTCTTGGTAAATAAGGGTACAGTCTGGATGTACTTACTATATCAGCCCGTCTAGATCCGGGATAGAATTGGTCTTCATCAACCATTACTTGTCGTAAGAGGCAACTAACGGGATCGGGTTGCCAATTGCACAGATCGATTCTCATGATGTGAATCAATGGATTTTCTGGTCCAGGCTCGACCATTCCCAAACGGTCGTCATAAAGCTGGAATACCGCTCACAGCTAACAGACAATACTTTAGTATGCCAGATAATAAGTCTCACAAAATTGTGCGACCATACCGACTTTTCGGGGAAAACTGGTTTCAACAGCTGGGCTGCGCTCATAGCACGTGCGCAGTGAAATAGGTTCGCGCAACTTGGAAGAGGTCTGTCCGGTGAATACTCGGTGAAGGCTTTGGTGTGAGCTATTTTCCTAATGTTTTGTTGATATCTCACAGGGGCGAGCTTTTTATATGTTATGACAGTAAATAAACTGTTTATATAATTTCATTTGTCTATTTCACCACACGTTCTTCTTACCGAGTCACTTTCTCAGTTCGATACTTCAAAGCAATGTCATTATTTAGCATTGACAGAATTTCTAACTGTGATATAGATATGTCGTTGTCACAGACAAAACTCAATGTCTTGTTTTATTGACACCTGTGTGTCTGCCTGCCTGTCTGCTAATGACAATATTCAATACACAACTGGGATCACTGACCACATGCAATTTGAACTTAACACCAATCAGGCTATACACCATAAACAAAACGCACTGATTTATGGCCCGAGTTCGGTCTCTGTCACATTATGTAATTACACAGACAGGCAGGTGTGATACTTGAACACATGACATGTTATGATGTCTGTTGACTGCAAAATGTTATACACAAAAAAATGAGCATGTATTTACAAAACCCAACATCTCTATATATACACACACAATGAGCCGTGAGGGCATCTGCAAACGAACCAGCCGTTACACTTGAGTGCACACCCACCCGCTCTGACTGGGTTCGGTATCCCGGCTGCTTCGTTTCTTGGGAAGTAAACCCAAGCACACAATATTGCACTTTTGATTTGCGATTGTACGCTTATAATTATGTCTATATGTTTTTTCATAACCAGCAATGTATATTATATGTCATGAATTAGTGATAATTGTGTTTTAATTATGTTTGATTTTTTGGTTGCATGTGACCTTTAACGAGCCTTAGTTGAGGTGTCCATTATAGGTGCTTGGATTACAATAGATGTGTTTACTTTGGGCCATGTCTTAATGACCCTAAATTGGTGTTTGCTTAATGTTATTGTAATATGGGCAATGACATGTTTACTTTATTAAAGCAGTTCTTTAAATCGTCTAGTCATAACTTTTTCTTACTGTTTGTCTAACAGCTTGAGTCTGTGATACCTTAGGCTAGGATTTAAATTTGAACATCTGTGAAATTGTGCAGACGTAATTTACACCTGTTTCAATAGTATGTCTGTAAGATGAGTTTTACTACTTTTGACTGGAGTCTTTCTCTAAGCTATTACTGATACATGATGAAACTAATATTCTATATTTATATTTTCCTAATATCTGAATCCTAATATATCTCTTGTAGTGGTTATAATTAATAATGGATTTTTGTATAAATATGTATTCCATGATAGCATGCTCAAGGCGCTAGTATTTTCCCCTCTATCAATGGATGCCAATCTCAATGGGACAACGTATTATCAATCTCAACTCCCTGGGGAGTATACAACTCTTGCAGCCACTAGGCGCACCGAGTTATAATGGGTCTACTCCCATTTGTGAGAACTCCCAGTTGTGACACTCCCAGTTATGCAACAGTGGAGTCGGTAATTAACAACGAAAACACACCATACTCCCCTGTCTGATAGAATGGATTCACCCTAGCTAATTACTGATTTGCTATGTAAGTGAATCTTTTGGAGGTAACGTAATGAAACTTTATAAGATAAATTGATTAACATACTCAGGTAAATGTCTTTAATAATTAAACACTTTGTGTAGGTATCTTCGTGATCAAAGAGAAATTAATTTACTCAGATTTACTCCGTCTCCGAAACTAGTACAAGCTATAATTTAAGAAATAACTCTGAAATTTACAGTCGAAATGCCCCTAATGCAAAACCCTTTCTACCCGACACAACAAATTTATGGAATGCCCTACCAAATTCCAAAGAATCATGCAGGATCAAAGAATTTTAGAACCTAATTACAAAAACCGAAAACAAGATTTATATTGATCTTAATTATGTCTCTTGTTTTTTTCAAATCGTTCATTGCTGCTTCAGGCTCGGATCTAGCGACCCAAACGCCGATAAGTATAACAACATTTAATAGACAGTGCATGTTGCTCTTGTGGATATCAACTACCCGTTATAACCTGGACAATTTTTTGAACGAAAACAAAGAATTTACTTGATTGATTTACATTCCTACAATAGATTGTTAGACACACACAATTGTAAGTCTTTAATTATGACTACTTAGAGAATAGTTGTATTTGATGTAATCTGTATATAATTTATTTATATGTACTCAAAAATATATTGATGCAATAGTCAATATCGATGACGTCACATCCTCCATTTCATTTCATATTTTATGTTGCATGGGAGCGGTGTTAACATAAACAGGAATACTTCATCAATCTCAATTCATTTTCATAAATAATAATATGTTTAAACCAAAATGACTTTCAAATTTCATAATAGTCAATAAAAATGTGTTATCATAATTACATTTTCTTCTGAATAAATAAAATATTCAATGAACTATTTAAATAAAATCTTTGATAATCTATTTCATTAGCCAACTCATCAATGAACTATGCCTCCTGTGGGTGCTGGGCTGGGCTGATCCCACTTTCATTGTAGGGATGTGGAAACACCACCTATGTGCACTGAATCATTAATTAACGTGTCTCACAACTGGGAGTTCTCACAAATGGGAGGACACCGTTATATAGTGACTTTCTCATCGTAACGAGGTACCCATTCAACCTCGATTATTCACAGACCGACGCCATACAGATTTGATATTGCGGAGTGCAACGTTAAACAACAAAACGAAGAATTAAATTTTATTTTTCATTATATCTTTGAGTGAAAGGTGAAACATATTCTGCATGTTTGAAATCAGTAAAATACATACAGTTGTACGTTAGTTTATGTTACCCCTCAGTATACTTCAGCGAGCATGTGTATTTTGGGACGAGTAAAATCTTAAAACAAATGTGTTTAAAGACAGTAATTAAGTTCCGCTGCTAAATAGTGATACTTTTATAAAATTCCTATATGATATGCTTCAGGTATGCTTCATATTTTTGTTCAAAATTGATGAAATCCGTATATATTTTAAATTTGATTCAAACAAAAAAATGTCAATACATATTAAAATGTGGCGATTTCGCAAGTACAGTTTGTGCCTAATAGTTTCCACCAATCTATTCTGGGTTCATATAGATAGATATTGGATTAATTTCTCAACAGCTGGACACATGAAGAAATGTTCATCCATTTGGTATGTGCGGTACTCGGTGATACTCGGCGACATTGTTAAATTCATTCCCTGATAGCTACACATATATTTTGGTTGATTTCGGACATTCATTTGAACCTTTGAATACATCGTCCGCTGCGCTTGTTGTTTGGCGTATCATTAGAGTTACCTCCCTTCCGGGGAACAAGTGCGTGCGCATATGACAACAAACATGGACGAAAAAGGCTGAAAGTTCCTGTTTTACATGATCAACATTAATTGAGGGTAATGATCAGATATCGAAACGACAATGTTACGAGTTAGGCACAGAAATTTCTTTCTAACAATGCAAAACACATTTGTCAAATATGAACATGATTAGATAGGCAGATTTGTTCACACGCCCCATGTTGTTGACACATTTTTATCGACTGACAAAAAACAGAACGCAATCATTCTTACACCCATCTTATTGAGATCGTCATTTTGATTTTCAATATCCGAGACAACGAAGTGGTCTTCAGCGGTGGCCCTATTTATGACCCATGGATTCCCAGACTTGTGTTTGCTGTGAATGTTAACTTTGACCTTGTGAGTTACAGTCGCCAGGCTAAGCTCTCAAAATAAGTCTTTCGTTAGTCGTTGACATTTCAGTTGTGTTGCACAACATGCGGACAGTCTACACATTGATAAGATAGATCAATCAAGATCCTGCTTAATGATTTAGTTGTTCATTGGGTCAAGTTCAATTATGAACAACCGCCGGAAAAACAAAGGGATACGGAGGCCTCAGGGTCTTTCCGCTATTTCGGAACGCCCAGAACATGGTTTGGCATTTCTAATGTGTATTATAGTTTGTTATTTACTTTATACGTGGTTTATATGCCCTTCATTGTAAACATGTCCGTAACTACGGTAAGACTTCCGCCCGTATCCCCCCCAAAATTTTAACAATAAGGGAAAAATTCTTTGAGTGGCACTTATAAAAGTTGGATATGTCTTTCAGTATGTTCAGATACAATTAAAGAAACATGTTAAAGTCGTCCTTATCAGATGAGGAATATATATTCATGTGATAGGATTTGACTAGAATGAAATTAAAGGGGTACACGGACTGACATCTTACCTTAAATACTTCACATATCACTTCAAGTTTTCATGATTATGCATTAGAAACTTTGAGGTGTTTGTAAGTAGGGCTGGCTGTTGATGTAGAACATAGAGATTGATTATCGTTAACTTAATAACTAATTATTGATTATCTATGGATATCGGAGAAGGCAAAGTGCCAAGAATTTCACATCAGTGGTGCCTCATTTATACATGGATCATGTATAGATACTAACGAGACAGCGCCATGAACATTCAGAAGTAGCCCATGAATATAGACGTAGCTTCTGTGTATTGTGTTAGTACATAGTTGTGGAGTAAACACTATCTGTCATCACAATAGTTTATGTACGGTATTGTGGATACATATCGTGATCATTGATAATTCTTCCCATCGATGATATTTCCAATTATCAGTCTTTTTTATCCAGCCCTATTTGTAAGTGATTTATAATGTTAATTATTTGTGCATGTGTGACAATGATCAGAATGATGATAAAAATTAATGACTATTTTGAAGAGTCTGCAGAACTGATCTGCTTCAGAGTTGTGATTGACCAGTAGCTTAGATGATATGGAAGCATCACTAGTCCATCTTGAATTTTACATATCTCTGACTTCCAGGCTTATGTTAAATTTGACACACTACGAGGGGAGGATGATGTTTGTTAACGTAGTTTGTCCTTGCACTGAGCTTACACTGTAACAGCTCTGTGTTTGAAAGGCCTTGAGCGTATTGATATGTTTTTCGCTGAATATGTTTTAGGTGTCTCCAATTGCGACAAATTGAATTTTGATTTAAGAAAGACATATGTATATATATACACCAACTGTCAAAGCAAAGTTAATTTAGCTTGGTGGTGGTGTGTGGTCCTGTGCGGAGAGGTCAGGTCACGAATCAGTTGAAGTTAAGCAAGGTCAACCTCGGAGAATCCTTGGATGGGTGACCGTGTTTGGCAGCTTGACTTCTGAGAGTGCGGTGAGGTGAGGTGAAATTGGGTTTACATCGCACTTGAGAATATTTCGCTCATATGACGATGTGCATGCGTGTGTGTGTGTATGTGAGGCTGCTTGTAGTAGCCCAGACTTAAGCTGGTTTTATAGTGCTAGCTCACTGAGATACCATGCCCCAGTGAAGCATGAATACCCCACTCAGACACATTATACTGACTCCAAGCCGACCAGTCCTTGTTGTACCCATTAATGCCGAGCGCCAGGGAGGGACCAACAAGTACCGTATTTTAACGTCTTTTGGTATGACACGGTTGGGGATCGAACCCATGACCTTCCGCTCTCCGGGCGGACGCTCTAACCACTACACCACGGAGGCGGTCAACTTCTGAGAGTTCATGTTGAGATGGTTATGCTGTAACTAATGATATTTATCTCTTTTTAATTGTCATATGATTATTGTTGCTAATGTCACTTTTATGACAGACCTAAATGTTACTAATGTCATTTATTGACGGACATAGGTGACATTAGCTCTCACAATAAAGTATGAAATTTTCTACAATAAACATTGAATTTTTTATTTTATTTTAGAGTTATTGACACTAACAATCATAAATGGAAACAAACATTGATAACTGCAGTGGTATATCGTAACAAATACTACAGTCTGTTTGACTAGTAAGTGTCCCCATGAATTGCTAAATATATCAGTTTAGAAAGGTAGTTAATAAATATTACGTGGCAAGATGTTCTTGAATAACCTATACCCAAACACCTCTTCAGCTGTTAGAATTGTCATGCATCACAGAAAAAGTTGTTTAACAAACTGTCATCATTATACACATGATTGTTGACAGTTGGGATGGAGGGGTGCACGGCAGCCACTGAAATAGCCAGGTGCGGAGGGGAGCATCTCAAAATCTATTCTGTATCATCTGTGACTTTGTCATCAGTGGCATCACAGTCAGAGCTGATGCGATAGTTGCTTGTTGGAGACCATCACGAGACCAGTTACCTGCTTCAATTTCAAATGGGGACACTTTCTAGTCAAACAGACTATAACATCATGAGTAATATTTTTTTATCATTAATTCCAGAGGCTGTTAACAGCAAAAGCATGAATCTCAGCCGTCCGATCTTTCCATCTGACCTCCCAAACTGGCAGGAGGTCAAGGTCCTTCTGAACGAACTGAAAGAGAACTGTTTATCAGAGGCCTTTGATGCTGAAGACATTGTGCGACACGTGCAGCTTATATACGTAACGAACCATGATACAGTTCTGTATGATGGCGGACTTCCCAACTCATCAAACAGCTTGGTGAACAAGACCAGGTCCAAAAGAGACAAACGCAGCAAGATTGACCAGTCCTATTTATGGTTTGGTGTTTGGAAATTTATAAGGAAGGCAACAGAAGAAGAAAATGACAAGTTTCTGTATACAGTGATTCCTGGAATCTGTGATCTAGTCCTGGAGTCGGAGAACTTGGTGCCGCCAGATTTCACATTCAGCGAACAACAGAAATGTGAGTTTGTCAGTTACGCTATTTGGTCATGGTAGTTGTGTGTGTGGATGTTAGTGTTGTATCTACAAACATTGTTGGGATCTTGCACATCTCAATACTTGCCTGAAAAATAATAGCAAACTGGCAGACTCTACTGACCTAGGGATGTGAGTTCTACACCGCTTTTAGCAATATTCCAGTAATATCATGGCGGGGGACACCAGAAATGGGCTGCATCAATTGTGACCGTGTGGAGAATCAAACCGGGGCCTTTGGTTCAACAAGCAAACGCTTTTACCACTAGGCTACCCCGGACCTAGGGAAGACATTTATCATCGGGAAGCCTGTGAATATTGCAAGGGATTTATCTAGGATATCAAACTGTGTGTTTGCAGGAAATAGGGAAATTGTGATAGTGTTCCAAATTTGACGCTTATAATTATCATCAGATTATAACAGATATCATAAGTTTTTGGACGGCAGTGTTACATAGACATTGTAAATACTTCTATGATGACTGTGTTTCAGATACATTTGTTTTGTATGGGTTAGTGACTCATTTTACAGTTGTTCAGCAACAAAACAATGAATGTTCCTCAGCAAGTTTAGTGTCCAAAAATCAAGGATACAAACTGTGAAACATGTCATTGTATTGTAGATTGATGCTCATGCTGTTGATCACTGGATTGTCTGGTCCAGACTCAATTATTTACAGACCACCATCATATAGCTGGAATATTGCTGAGTACGGCGTACAACTAAACTCACTCACTCATTTTTGTCCATTCAGCATGTAATAAAGTCATTGCAAGTGATTCCTTGGCTGACCAAGCCATTAGTGGGCTAGTGTTGCTTGATGCTTTTCTGTAGCATTGGGCTGACTTGCAATGATACTGCTGATATGTTGCTCAATGTCGGATCTAATATGTGTGTGAATGCAGACTTGATCTCGTCGCTATATGG
The DNA here is from genome assembly GCF_003918875.1 of Haliotis rubra. Lineage (NCBI taxonomy): Eukaryota > Metazoa > Mollusca > Gastropoda > Lepetellida > Haliotidae > Haliotis > Haliotis rubra. The sequence goes on along the minus strand of NW_025765615.1, from coordinate 93,278 downwards.
CTGGAATAATGCTGATGCGACGTAAAACACAACTCAGCTCAACTCAACTCAACTCAACTCAACTCAACTCAGTGCGGGATCAAAGTAAATCCCTCTCACCCTCAGTACCTGTGTTGTTAAAAACGTTTCGTTTTCTAATCCTACTTATGTCCTATGTAGTAAAACCAAATTTAATTCATGTTTAGAACCAAGCTGTGTTCATATCAGTGGAACAGTGATTTTCGTATATTATATATATTTGTGGGCCAAGGGTACTCAAAATCTTTGATGTCAGTGGTTCAAAAGTAAAGAAATTGCGTCCTAAATAAAGTTTGCAACTAGTGGTATAAGACTGCACATGGCGAGAAACATGTTTGTTACAAACTGATATGGAATGTTAGCACATTAAAGTCTTGGCGGTTTTGGCAGTGTACTTTATTTATCATGAACATGGCACTTACGTTTAATGCAAAAGATATAGTGAGATATGTTTAAGTTTTGAGTGGCTGGTTCTTCATTCAAATCCCCTTCCTTTAGACCTGGCCTTAATAGCGGTCTTTCCACTGTGTTTTATGAAATCATGAGTTTATAAAGAATAACATGTCTGTCTGTCCAGACCCAAATTCTTAAATTGTTTACGACGTCTTGTTTAAACCTAATTCATATATTGTCAGTCAAGTGTTGAATGTGCCCTTTGATGATTTAGGATCTAAATTTGTAAACATTTCAAAGACAAGTTGGTCTTGTATGGAGAATGAGTGTGTTGTTCATTTAGAGAGCTGAACTTCACCATTTTTCTAGAAGAAACATACTGTGTAGATCAGTTCAGTGGTAAAACGGTGCCTTTTAATGGTGTGGGATGTTTGAAAATACTGAACAGTAAGGCTGTAATGATTCACTCGCATATTCGGTTTATTTGAACCGTAGCCCTTCATGAATTCAATTTGTTATTCGTGGTCACCAGAACCGAATATTAATGAATATTTACAATTTTTTAAGGGAGCATGTTTTACTTGAACCCTTGTGTACTTTTGGAAAGTGAGATATGCAAGGATTGAATACGTACAAGCCTTGCAGTAGCGCATGTCATGTTAGTTTGCCAAGGCCGCACATGGTACTGTCGACTATAACTATTACATACCAAATTTGAGTGTCATGAGATCACTGGTTATTGCTGTGACGAATCTAAACTGTCAACATGGGCGTTCCATATTGTACATCAATCACTTAACTACAATACTGTATTCGTGAATAACTATTCGTATTCGTTACCCCATATTCATGATACGTATCATATTCGCCACATAGTGTATTTGTTGCAGCCCTACTGAACAGCATTCTGTGTTTCTTCACTGAGCTGAAGATATCGATCCAGTGGCATGGAACCCAAGTAGGGAATAAGTAGAGAAATCCATTTCCATGTCGCACCAGAACAGGGGTTGTGTCAGGCCATGATGTCTTTTGTTCCAATGGAAGTCAGCTCTTAGAAGAGCATATATGTCACGTCAACTACAGAATTAAAATTATATATAAAATCAACACACTTAAATTTTTTTTGAAAGTATTGACCGTGTTGTGTTTGTGTGCTTCAGGTGGCAGTAGTGTTCTCTCTAAAAGATGTGTGGCAGCCATCTTGGCCTGCTCCTTCCTGTGCCTGTTCCCAGAGAGAGAGAGGAGTCGATGGACCAAGCTCAATGTCATCAACTTCACCAACTTCTTTAAACACCTCCCAATGTAAGTCGTGTCTTGCCACATTAGGTAGCATGGCTCCAAGTTGCTTGTGAATTGGTCGCATGTGCGATTAAAATTTGAGAGATGCAACAAAATAATATGAAACAGGTAAAAATTCAATTAGATTAAGGCATTTATTCCAGTTTTCATCATAAATAATTCCGACTTTGATTTATTTAAGAATTTATTGATAATGATTGCCAATTTTAGCGACAAGTGATTTAGCGATCAGCTAGAGTCTAAGAGAGTATTTACAAAATATTTATTAACAGTAATCTCTAATAGTGGAACTTAGTAAATTTGACAATATGTGAACAATAACTGAAAATCTATAAGGCAACTATCATTCAAGTTTGGCTAGTAAATTTTAATTTTAACATACCTAATAACAATGTCAAAATATGAACTTGGAGCCCTGTGTAGAACTGGTAACCTTGTAGTGACAGGCAGATAGCATGGATTGGTTGGTCACGTTTACCTGATCACATGTGTTGGTGCTCATGCTATCAACCACTGGTTTGACTGGTCCAGACTTGCTTGGTTACAGGGTGAATACTGGTGTACTGCTGACTGCTGCAGGGATTGAAATAATTTACGAAAATATTGAAATGGCATGGATGAAATATGTTCAATGTGCCCTGGCAGTACACCATGATATATGGAAATGCTATATATTTGTCCAATTCAAATTATTCAAAACTGTTTATCGCTGGCACTCTCAATCTCACAGCTTAACATGGGCGTGAGCATTTTAAATGCCAATATGCATGATAGGAAATCCTGTTTTGGATGATAACACAGTTTGTGGGTTAGTTTATAGGTTATGACAGTTTTCAGGAAATCTAGCTCTCAAGTTTACAGGTTTACATTATGTTTACTGATTTATTTAAAAATAAAGTGAAATGACATAATTGTTGTGATGTTTGAAGTTTAATTGAATCCACAAAAGGATTGAGCACACTTATTTTCATAAACGAACCCCTAAGTTAACTGTCCGGTGCCCCATGGCACCCTTAGAAAATATCATTTCCATGCCCCCCCAACCCCTATCCTATGCAGTGAATACTTTTGTTTAGCAACGCTTTTAGTCACACAAAATGTGTGTCTGATCCTTTAACCACATATACTGTTGACTCCTTTGTGTTGTTATGAATATCTTCCTAATTAGTGCCCTTTCCAGGGGTATACTAATAAGCGCCCTTTTTTATTTTCTTAAGCGCCCATGCGCTGAATATGGCAATAAGAATGTCAAATATAGTAATGGTTGTGTCTCCCATTTAGTTTGGTAAGTTTTGAAGGCATGTAAGATATGATTTTGAATTATTTCAGGTCATCACAGAATGCTAAGATGCGGTGCATCTTGAACTACTTTGAAAGAGTGACAGAGCCAGGTGTGGCCTTGTCAGGAAATATTACCTATGCCAGACAGGTATAGTTAGTTTTACTGTTATTGTTCTTACTTTGAACCTTTCATCTGTTGGTTGGTTGGTTTTATAGTTTTAGGGCGACGTGGGCTAATAAGAGGCCTATTTGCACCCATTTCATCTGTTGCAGGTGTGTAGAGTTGCCTCCCTTAGCTGGTGATGATCTGCTGGTTAATAGTCCAGTAAAAATCTGACAAAACCTCCAAATTATTGGTACAGAAATGATTTGAGTGTTTTCAACATGTTTAAATTATAACTGATGAGTATTAAAAAGTCCTCCCTTGAAATATGATGGTAAGTCTTATTTTTGGGGGTAAAAAGTTTAAAAATTTAAATTTTTAAACTTATCCTATCTCACGACTTGCACCTCTCTCTCTTGCTTCGACTTTTAGTGGAACGACTGTAAACTTTTTCCCATAGGCCTCCTTGTCCATTCACCTGTGCACTCCATGCTGCTCTCCTTAATTAGCTTCTTAGTTCCTAATAAAGCTTGCAGCATGCTCCACTAATTGCCCACGTGACTACCTTGAATGATCATTCTCTTTCTTGTCACAGGACTGTGTGGACGTGCTGTATATAAAGGACATTATTTCACACTAACATCATGGAGAAAACTAATAATCAGTCAAGGAAAGGAAAGTTTGTGCTCAATGCAAGACAAATTATTCGTCCCTCGACCCTCACTCGTCTTGCAGTGACTGTATTGGACAATGTAACTGGAACAAACAATGTGGCAAGTGTAATTCACTAAAAGATGAGGATTGTGTTTGCTCCCAGAGAATCGCCAATAAGGACAGGAAATCAACAGAATCTGATCCCACTCCCGCCAAGCGTATCAAGTTACAGTGACAGAAAATCGTACCTTCACGCAAGAGAGCGATGTCTGTGGTTCAAGAGGATTTTTTTACGCTTCATCAGATTCTTACTTATCTGAGGACGTTCGGCACCTATTACGTACCCATCAATCACCTCCTTCCATAGCGTCAGATCACTCGCGGGTGGTTGTGATCGATAATTCATCATTGCCTGTCCCATCTACACTACCAGGGGACCTTAGATCGACACTATCATCCAGATCATCGGTACATATCCCCTCGACTGTCTCAGTTTGTTTGGAGCCTGGCCAACCACGTTCAACCAGCCAACTGTCTCCCCACAGTTCATTGAACCGGACGGAGCTGGCTACAACAGCGTCACCGGGGGGATGTTCATCATGAATCAACACTTCAGGTTTCGTCACCTAATCGCCGATCCAGATCGCCACATCATTCTAGATCACCACAACGATCTAGATCACTGTGCCGATCAAGATCAATGGATCGATCCAGCTCACAGTCATGATCCAGAGCACAACTACGATCCACATCACCTGATCAATCCAGATCACCTAGCCGATCCAGATCACAACATCGAAGTAGATCATCGGACCGATCCAGATCACCTAATTGATCCAGATCACCGATTGGATCCAGATCACAACTTCGAATCAGATCACTGGACAGATCCAGATAACCGAATGGATCCAGATCACAACCTCGGATCAGATCACCGGACCGATCTAGGTCACTCAACCGATCCAGATCATAACATCGAAGTAGATCGCCAGACCGATCCAGATCACCGAACCAATCCAGATCACAACATCGAAGTAGATCACCTAACCGATCCAGATCACCAAATCAAGCCAGATCGCAACTGCAAACAAGATCACCTGTTCGATCCAGATCACCTTATAGATCCAGATCACGATCACAGTTCCAGTTAGTGCATCGAATCGATCTAGATCACTTTACAAATCCAGATCATCTTACCAATCCAGGTCACCTATACGATCTAGATCACCTTACAGAGCCATTGACCAATCGGGATCACAGTACAGATCCACATCTCATGGCCGATCCTATTCAGATGGTCGAACCAGAGCTCCAATCAGAACCGGATCACCAACTAGAACTACAGTGACCCGGACTAGTTCTTCATATCATACTGGATCACCTAGCCATACTAAGGAAATCTAGATCACCGGCTTACCAACCTACTTTGGTACTTACCACGTCGAGATCTCGATACAGTTCCTCTGACCGACGTTGGGGTGATCATTGCTCTGATACCACCAATAGGCCTACAGTCTCTTATGATGTTCCGTCTACACGCTCTGAGAATCCTTCAACTCACTCTAGGATCATCGCTGAGTCATGGGAACCTGATAACAATCCCACTTCTACAGCGGCTGGATCTAAATATGATGATCAGGGCCATAACCTCAGCCTGGAACCAAATACAGCCTTCTACTCCAGCCCATCCGGCTTGGGTAGCCCCTGGCTCTTCATCCAGCCAACTGGTCCACCTCCTGAGATTGATCCAGTCCAAATAGCCATGCCTGCATCTCCCACTCACTCTGAGTTATCTACCCCTGGGGGTAGCTTTGCAGCAGTTGAGACACCTCAGGTACTCCTTTGGATTGTTGAGAAGCTCCAACTTCCCTTGAGTACTTCAGCAGATGACCTGGATCACTCTTATACTCTTAGGAACTGGGATTGGTCTACCATCACCCTACCACCTCGACCTTGTATTCTGAAATTAACCAGTACACTAAATGATGGTTTCAAGAGCCTGAAACGAATTAAGGACGGATTCTCTGCTCCCAGATATCAGACCCTCAATCTACACGTTTAGCGCATCTTCAGAGGCCTCTCATAGCTAAGGGCTACTCTCGCCGAGTAGCCACAGCTATCACTTCAGCGCATCGTACTTCGACCCGTTCCAAATACGACAACAAGTGGAAGAAGTTTGAAGACTATTGCAAGGTTAGGGGAATTGCATCTCCCACTTCCACCTCGGCTCAGGTCGTTGCTGAGTTTCTCCAGCATCTCCGCACTACTAAGAAACTCAAGGGTACTACGTTAGCTACCTACTTAGCCGCCATTAACTCGAAGATTTCCACTGTGCCCGAGTTGCAGAGTCTACTATGCTCCTATAGACTCTCGGACCAGTCCAGGAAGTTCAGACCTCCGGCCTGGGATCTGTCCGTCGTCCTTCGTCATATGATTTCTACAGATTATGAACCTTTAGAAGACAAGAACTTTGAACAAGTGACATTCAAGACATTCTTCCTGGTAGCTTTGGCTATAATAATAATAATAAATGCATATTTATAATGCGCCCCTTCCACACCCTAAGGCATGCTCAAAGCGCTACAGAATATTTACACTGGAGTATTTACAGATGAAGTTATACATAATATACTGAGAAAAGGTGGGTTTTAAGTCGGGACTTAAAAATGTCAATTGTGGCAGAGCTTTTAAGGGCACATGGGAGAGAGTTCCAGAGCACAGGCGCGGAGTAAGAGAATGATCGGTGTCCGAAGGATTTCAGTTTGTAGGATGGGATGACCAGTCGGTTTTGTGTGTTTGAGCGCAAGTTGCGTGCGGGGACATACGGATGTAGGAGTTCAGACAAGTAGGGAGAGGGAGCAAACCATGAAGGCACTTGTGCACGTCAGACAGAGGATCTTAAAGTCAATTCTGGCCCTAACTGGTAGCCAATGCAGTTCTTTCAACACTGGTGTTATATGAACGTTTAGAAGTCTTGCTGATGATGCTGGGCGAAGTATTTTGGATCTTCTGAAGCTTATCAAGGAGTTTAGAACTGAGGCCGAAAGGATGCTGTTACAGTAATCAAGCCTAGATGTAACAAGAGCTCGAACAAGGGCTTGAGTTGCAGCAGTTGTCAGGTATTGCCGAATGTTACCAATGGATCTTAGGTGAAAGTAGCAGGTCCTGCTCAGACGGGTTAACATGAGCATCCAGAGTCAAGGAAGAGTCGATGTGGACACCCAAGTCCTTAACCACATCAGAGAATCTGGCGTCAGAGTCTGGCGACTGTAAGGGTGTCGGTTTTGACCTTGCTGAGTTGTTGCTTTGTACCAATGAGAACTGCTTCTGTTTTGTGTCATTAAGTTTAAGCATGTTTCCTGTCATCCAGCACTTGATGTCCTCATGCACATTCAGCGATGCACTGAAGAGACGTGAGATAGATCTGACAGATGAAATGCTTTCAGGAGCTGGGTGTCATCAGCGTAGGCATGATGAGAAACTGTGTGGTCTGTAGTTATCCTTCCGACATATCCGGTATACAACACAAACAGGACTGGACCGAGGACTGATCCCTGTGGCACCCCACATGTGATTACAGTGCCTTTTGATCTCTCAGTGCCAACAACAACAGATTGCTGTCGGTCAGACAGATAAGACGTCACCCATTGAAGGGCATGACCTTCAAGTCGGTACTGTTGTGTGAGCCAGGACAAGAGTCTATGGTGATCGATTGTGTCGAAGGCTGCAGAGAGGTCCAACAACACTAGAGCAGCAATCCTACCATCGTCAACAGCACAACGAAGCTCATTCGTCACTTGCAGTAAGGCAGTCTCCGTACTATAGTATTGCCGATCGCTGACTGGAATTCATCAAGCAGAAGATGTTTAGAGATGGTCTTTGAGTTCGACATGCATGGGCCTTCTCAATTATCTTGGAAATGAAGGATAAATTTGAGACAGGTCGAAAGTTCTGAAGATTCTGAGAGTCAAGATCAGGTTTCTTTAGCAGAGGTTTGACTACAGCATGTTTGAATCTGGATGGAAATACACTACTTTCCAAACTTGAGTTGACAATTTTAGTAATGCTTGGCAGCAACAAGTCAAGATATTGAAACAGAAGTTTAGTTGGTATGGGGTCGGAGTCATGTAGAGTGGTAGGCTTTGAAGAAGCGGATAATTGATTCAATGTCCTTGGGGGTGAAGGGCACAAACTGTGTTAGTGGATCGCCTGTGAAGAGAGGTTCACTGAAACACCTATCAACTTCCTTGGCTGAAAGTCCTTGTCGAATGGTATCAATCTTTGAAATGAAAAATGAGTTGAAGGAGTCTGCGAGTTCCATGTGACTTTGTCCGGGAGGTACTCTATCACTATCACCTCCTTTACCAAGCAGTTTATTCATAAACCTGTAAAGGGAAGCAGGTTTCCCCATACTATTCTGTATACTGTGAAGACAATATTTCCTTTTAGCGGAGATGATTAAAGAGGTGGTAGCATTTCGGCACTGTTGATATATCTGCCTGTGAATTTCCAGGCGTGTCTTACGCCACTGACGTTCTGCTCTGCGCCGTTGGCTACCGCTGCTCGTATATCTGAACTGCATGCGCTTGATGTCAATCGGGTGCGGTTCGAGCGGAAGAAGCATGGCAAGGCTTTCCTGGGTCTCCGCTGGGACTTCATTGCGTAAAACCAACTGCCAGGGCAACCGGACCGGATGTTTACCATTCCCCCGTTGTCCACCATTCTTTGGCTTGATGATAATAACGATTTGACAGTCTGCCCTGTGTTTCTGACTCAGACACTGAGTACATGTTTAGTATCCTAGCTGGGAGGTCACCTGCATGGTTTAATGGACTGAGTCTTGCCCCGAGAGCAGGCGGTTGATGGTTCAATCCTGGCTGCCTTCATACACAGAAATGTTAAGTGGCCGTACCCTGTCTGGCTCTTGACATTTTGACAGGAACTGGTCAGCTCAGAATCAAGCACACATCTAGTCCCAGTCCACCCAGCTGTGAATTGGGTACCTCGTTAGGATGAGAGAGCCACAATAAACTCGGTGCGCCTAGTGGCAGCAAGAGTTGCATACTCCTCAGGGAGTTGAGATTGATAACACTATGTGACGTTGAGATTGACATCTAATGATCGCGGGGAACAAATACTAGCGCCTTGAGCAAGCAATGGTTGCATGGATATGTGCGCTATATAAACATCCTATAATGATAATAATAATAAAATAATAATAGACAATCATGGAGAGTGACATTACTGACAAAGAAAGAAAGGCACAAAAACACACATTTACAGGAACAAAAAGACAACCTCCCCCCCCCACATACACACACACACTCTCTCTCTTTCTCTCTCTCCCTCTCTCTCTCACAGACAGAGACACAAACACAGAGACATACACACACTGATACTTAGACACTCACACACACATACATGGATGAAATAGAGTCGTTGAGGTGTGGAAGGGAAGTCTAAGTGGAACTGCATCTGGTGCAGATACTGAAACCTAGAACTCTGCACTAAACCTGATTTCGCCTCACTTTATCTTGACTGGGAAAGTGCACCAGACACTGGAACATAGCTACCATTTGTCAGTAACTTTTAACAACAGGGTTACGAGTCAGCAGCTCATGCTTGTTGTAAGAGTCGACTAACAGGATCGGGTGGTCAGAGTCTCTGACTTGGTTGACGCATATCATCATATCCCAGTTGCTTAGGTAGATGCTCATGATGTGATTCCCTGTATTGTCTGGTCCAGTCTCGATTATTTACAGATCGCTGTTCAGGGCTACAGATAAGGGGCATACAGGCATAATGTATACGCCTCAAAATCAATTAAGTACGACATAATATAAGATTTCAAGCGTATTGTGTACGCACATAAATACCTATGTACGTCTAACATTTAATTTCCGTGCAAATGAAAATCTATTTTGGATAAATACTTGTCAAGTTTCTTTTGCGAAACACGATTTGACACATGAGGAAACCCCGACAGTAGGAATCACTTGCGTTGCCATGCAACGATATGCATCACTATTTTTCGATTGGCTAAAAACTACACTGTTCCTATTTATATCCAGTCTGACCTGACATTTCGCGCATCACACGGTCGCTCAGTTATTTCTCACGCCTCTTCAAATACAAATACATGGTTGGAAATAGTGATCGATGAATCGTCCAGACAAACCACATCACCAACTCGCTCACACAAAAACATGTCAGTACTCCTTCAAAATCCTCAGTACACCTCCACTTGCAATATGATGTGTAAGTACACTCACAACCCCAATAGTTATTTAGAGCCCTGGCTGTCATATAGCCGGAATATTGCTGAGAGCAAACAAACAAACAAATAAGGTTATGAGGTGAGGTGAGGTGAAATTGGGTTTTACGTCGTGCTTGAGAATATTTCGCTCATATGACGACGTGCATGCGTGTGTATGTGTATGTGCGGCTGCTTGTACTAGCCCAGACTTAATCTGGTTTTATAGTGCTAGTCCACTGAGATACCATGCCGCAGTGAAGCATGAATACCCCACTCAGACACATACTGACTCCGAGCCGACCAGTCCTTGTTGTACCCATTAATGCCGAGTGCCAGGCAGGTACCAACAAGTACCATATTTTAATGTCTTTTGGTATGACGCGGTCGGGGATCGAACCCGCGACCTTCAAATCTCAGGCGGACGCTCTAACCACTACACCACGGAGGCGGTCCAATAAGGTTATGAGGTGGACCTTCTTACATTCATGGTTAATTTCAAAACTGCTGTATGATGTAACTTGTTTGTGAGTCTGCAATATGTAATGTTGTTTTGTGCAGGTGATAGACACTGAGATGCTGCTGACGATGGAAGACGTGATGTCATCAGATGCTGAGCTCTGCTCTATGTTCATTCACACTGACGGCTTCATTGAAGATCTTGGTAGTGAAGCGATTGAGGTATCAGCTTACATGCAGTCCTAACATCTTTAGTGATTACATCAATATATACATGTATGCAAAACAGGAACCATGGTGGCGGGAATTGTACGGTTTGAACGGTCGAATTTAGTCCTGTAGAGGGGCGGTGGAGTAGCCAAGTGATTGAAGCGTTCGCTTGTCAAGCTGAAGGCCCGGGTTTGATTCCCCACATGAGTACAGTGTGTGAAGCCCATTTCTTGTGTCCCACTGTGATAATGCTGAATACTGCTAAAAATGGTGTAAAACCATACTCACTTATCTATTTAGTCCTGTAGATATTTTGAATAATTTGATCTGAAAACAGTTAACTGGATACAAAACAGTTTCAGTAAGGGACAAGCCTGGAAGTTCATGTAGGATGACAAACATAATTCCTTAAATCTGGAGCTATAATTGAGTTTTTATCTGACAAAATAGATGGGAAGTATATGCCATACAAATGTGTATGTTTTCTTCCAGGTTGATTTTGCTAACAGGTCGATAGGAGGTGGAGTGCTTGGCCGAGGTCGTGTACAGGTATGCTTTATTTACCCTTGAAGATGCAGGTTAGAATTGGTCACCAGCAACCAATGCTTGTCGTAAAAGGCGACTAACGGGATCGGGTGGTCAGGATGGTTGACTTGGTTGACACATGTCATGTATCCCAATTGCATCCACATTGTATCCCTAAGGCTTGAAGCCCATTCTTTGGTGTCCCCTCCGTGATATTGCTGCAATATTGCCAAGACCCAACTCAATCTTTTACTCACTTCAGCTCTGACATCATTTTATATGGGAGATGTCATTTCTTGCCTTACCTCACAATAATATACAAAAAACGTTGAAAATGAATGTGTAAACAATAGGTCAGGAAGAAAACTACAATGAGATAAGATACAAATCACAAATATTGGTTAACAGATACGAATATTCAGGAAATTTAAACATATATAAAAATAGGTCCAGGGTTCGATGTATTTTTGTATTAAAGGTCACATGCAACCTAAAACACAACTTTGCAGATTCTGATACCTTCGTATGGACTTACCAAAACAAAGCTGTGCAAATGCAAATTCAACTTATAAAGTTGAAAAATAACGCGATGAAAACCCCAGCCCAGAATCGGAGTTCAAAGAAATTTCACTAATTTTTCCCAGACTTTTCTGGGGAATGAACACAAAATTGTTCAAGCTAGCTGGGCTGAACAAGTGAACCTGTCATAAAATTCGTTTGCTATGAGTGAAATGGGTTCGCGAACTGAAGCTTAAGAAAGCCATCTGTCTGGTGAAAACATATCAGTGAAAACAGAAAACAGGTTACATTTGTTGTTTTCTAACAATCATAATGTTTTGTTGATCATCATCACAGCTACAGTCATTTATTCTAAAAACATGTAAATAAACTGTTTATATAATCTAAAATGTTTGTGTGGTGCCCTAAGGCACGCTCTTCTTACCGAGTCACTTTCTCAGTCTCGATCCCTGTATTCTTTGATCTGTTTTGTCAATGTCTGACAGAGGTATATATAACATGTGACACACACTTTCAAATTGAATGTGACCAGTGTTTTATATCCCACCTGTGTTCTGGATATATTCCATTTTTCATATTTTACACAACTCGCATAATTGACACATGCAATTTGAACCAAACACCAATCCTATTTAAAAGAAATCATGATTTATGGCCCGATTCTCTCTGTTGATTACACAGACATGGGCATTGATACTTGAATTGAATTCATGAAGGGATACACTGTCATTTACACAAGATGCAAGTAAATGACCCAACAGCTCTATAATAATACACAATGAGCATTGTTGTGAACTGGTAGCACTGAATGCACACCCACCGTACACTGGGTTCGGTATCCCGAGCTCCAGGGATAAACCCATTTAGCTCATGTTTGGTATAATGTACCCATAATTTTGTTTATTTGTTTTTCATAATCAGCAATGCATATAATATGTCATGAAGAAGTGATAATTGTGTTTTAATTATGTTTGATTTTTTGGTTGCATGTGACCTTTTAAGATTCAGTGAAATATTAAACATATAAAAATATATTTCCTTCACCTAAGTATTACGCCATTGAGTAAGTTTACTAAGCAGGTATGTTCTGCCTTATGTCATACCTAATCAAAACCAACTTAAATATAATGGAAATTATTTCATAAAAATCACTCATCCTATACTGACAGTACAACACTAGTCCTATGCTAACAGTACAACTTGATAGCAATCGATGCCTTTTTCATTATGCAAGCGTTTTTTATAAATATATTCCGTTCGCATTTGTTTTAAACTTTTTGGGTATCTAACATTTTAAATGCGTAATTGGTACGCAACAATTATTTTTTAATGCGTAATTCTATGCATATTTTACCCAGATACGCAGCTTATCTGGGCCTCTGGGTATATCACAAACACCTTTCAAACGATATGTATTGCAATGTTTTTCATCAGAACCAGTATATTGGGTAATAAAAATATAGAAGTTTTGTGATTATCTCTATGGTTCAAATTAAAATGTACACATACTTTCATTCACTCTGTCCATTGTAATTGACAAAACTGCATACTTTACTTACAATAAATTTTATAAAAAAGAAACATACAACCCCTCAAAGTCAAATCTAAATTTTGTATGTTGAAAATAAGCTATGCATGTACAATGAGAGTCACTCACTGTCAAACATTGAACCTCCCAATATATCGGACCCGTGAAGATCCAGGGTAGAATAGGTCTTCAGCAACCCATGCTTGCCACAAAAGGCGTCTATGCTTGTCATAAGAGGCAACTAACGGGATCGGGTGGTCAGGCTTGCTGACTTGGTTGACACGTGTCATTGGTTCCCAATTGCGCAGATCAATGTTCATGCTGTTGATCATTGGATTGTCTGGTCCAGACTCAATTATTTACAGACCGCCGCCTAGCTGGAATAGTGCTGAGTGCGGCTTAAAACTAAACTCACTCACTCACTCCCAATATATATCGCAATGCGTATCGGAATACTGGTACCATACTTGCAATATATTCCAATAAATTTATTTGCCAATACTCAGCCCTCGTGTTTTGAGTGATGATTGCACTTGTGCATTTACAGTTTTAATGGACAGACTCTGTGGGTAGTAAATATCAGTATTGTGTTGTTTGTTGTTGGTACATCTTTTCTTTTAGGATGTGATTACCGAGTTAGAGTGGTGATATACAGCAGGGCTACAGATTAGGGGCATATGGGTGTAATGTACGCCTCAAAATCAATTAAGTACGACATAATATAAGATTTCAAGCGTATCGTATACGCACATAAATACCTTTGTACGTCTAACATTTAGTTTCCGTGCATATCGTGCAAATGGAAATCTATTTCGGATAAATACTTGTCAAGTTTCTTTTGCGAAACACGATTTGACACATGAGGAAACCCTGACAGTAGGAATCACTTGCGTTGCCATGCAACGATATGCATCACTATTTTTCGATTGGCTAAAAACTACACTGTTCCTATTTATATAGACCTGACATTTCGCGCATCACACGGTCGCTCAGTTATTTCTCACGCGTCTTCAAATACAAATTCATGGTTGGAAATAGTGATCGATGAATCGTCCAGACAAACCACATCACCAACTCGCTCACACAAAAACATGTCAGTACTCCTTCAAAATTCTCAGTACACCTCCACTTGCAATATGATGTGTAAGTACACTTGCACCCTCAAAAGTTATCTGGAACCCTGTATACAGTATATTATATTCTCTTTAGTATTGTGTCACGTCATGTCACTTCACTCCATTTCACGTCACGTCACGTCATGTCACGTCATGTTTTGTCATGTAGGAGGAGATCCGGTTCTGTACGTGTCCGGAGCTGATAGCATCCATGCTGTTCATGGAAAACATGCTGGACAACGAGGCCATCTTGATCAGCGGCTTTGAGCAGTTCTCCCAACACAGCGGCTACGCCTCAGGACTTGAATATGTCAGTGATTACAGGGATGATACAGAGGTGAGTTGTCCACAAATAACACTCATATTGTTGTGAATATTGTGCCTTTCATAGGAAGCAAGGTTTAGCAATTTCAGACAAGTTACCTCCCTTTAGTTGACAGGGAATTTCCACAGTAAGACTTCGTTGTTGTGATTTCTTATCAATCTGTCATCAGACTTGCAGGGGTTTGTTAAACAGAGTCTCTACCAGAAGACTCTGATAGGGGCTTAAAATCTGGTTAGCCCTGATTTTTTGTCCAGGTACATTAGCTTGTACTCTTGTGGTGAGGTGAGGTGAGGTGAGGTGAGGTGAAATTGGGTTTTACGTCGTGCTTGAGAATATTTCTCTCACATGACGACATGCATGCATGTGTATGTGTATGTTCGGCTGCTTGTACTAGCCAAGACTGAAGCTGGTTTTATAGTGCTAGCCCACTGAGATACCTGCCGCAGTGAAGCATGAATACCCCACTCAGACACAATATACTGACTCCGAGCCGACCAGTGCTTGTTGTACCCATTAATGCCGAGCGCCAGGTAGGGACCAACAAGTACCATATTTTAACGTTTTTTGGTTTGACACGGTCGGGGATCGAACCCGCGACCTTCCGCTCTCCGGGCGGACACTCTAACCACTACACCATGGAGGCGGTTGTACTCTTGTGGTAGACGGGGCGGTGGAAGAGCCTAGTGTTTAAAGCATTTGCTTGTCACGCCAAAGGGCCAGGTTCGATTGTCCACATGGGTATAATGTGTGAAGCCCGTTTCTGGTGTCCCCTGCCATGATATAGCTGGAATATTGCTAAAATTTGCGAAAACTAAACTCACTCACTCAATCTTTTGGTAAACTTGTAAGACCTGCCTCAAGCAGACTTTGCTCTTCTGTCAGACATAAAGGTGCCTCTCTCTGTGTTATACCTGAAATGTCGTTCAAAGCAGCGAAACAGCCAACTATATTATTGGCTGAAGATGTCCAATGCTCAAGGCAGTTGTCCTGATAATACTTTCCCCCTTTCGCAGGTAGACGAGTGGGGCAACATGAAAAGGACGCTATGTGCAATAGATGCGACTCCCTTCAAGCACAACAAGTTCCGTCAGTACAAGGAGACCTGTGTCTTGAGGGAATTGAACAAGGCTCTTGTCGGCTTCTGTGATGTTGCTGACCTGGACACGTCGTCTCGACTCAGCATGTCGTCATCACACGGCCTGAACACATCAACAGATGAGGAATATCACACCGCGGTCCAGAGCCCCACAGAAGAAGGTAGGAGAAATTCGGGCATCACTATGCGGCATTAAATTTCGGGGGGAAATAAAAGTATTGCACATATTTGGAACCGTGGGGATTCTGAATTAAAATTGACCATTAGGGACCGTTCATAATTTATGGCTAGTGGGGCCGATGGTGATTTTTTTTTTTTTTTTTATTTGAGGGGGGGGATGTCGTTCACCCATTTTGTTTGGGTTGGGGAAGGGGGATTTTCATGATAACAATCACCGTATTGTCTGGTACTGACTTGATGTTTTTACAGGCTTCGTTCATTGGAATATTTTCAAACAGTTTTAAATGAGAGACAGACAGAGAGACAAGAGAAAAGACAGATAGACAGACAAACATGATTTACAAAGAATAAATTGAGATGAGCACAAACACATTTACAAATTTGGATTGAAAATGAGTCTCTAACTGTGGATCACAGCCCCCGTGAAATACTGAGTCTGACAGTTGTGATGTGGCAATGTTTTGTTAAACAATGTTGTAATTGTATTGATCTTGCACTGTAATTATTCAGTAGGGGCAGTGGTTTGCTGGATGCTATATTTAGAGTGAGTGAGTATGGTTTTACCCGCTTTTATATTCCAGCAATATCACTGCGAGGACACCAGAAATGGGTAATCGAACACAGGTCTTCAGCGTGATGGAGGGGCGGTGGGTTAGCCTAGTGGTTAAAGCGTTGGCTTGTTAGCCGAAGACCCGGGTTCGAATCCCCACATGGGTACAATGTGTGAAGCCCATCTCTGGTGTCCCCCGCCGTGATGTTGCTGGAATATTGCTAAAAGCGGCGTAAAACCAAACTCAGTCAGTCAGTCAGTCAGCGTGATGAGCGAACGCTTTAACCACAAGGCTACCCCACCACCCTGCTATATTTTGAAGCTTCAGGGGTCAAGGGTGGTGTGGAATATTCTAGAAAAGCAGAGATTGATCCAGGATAGTATTGAAATTTCTGGAATATTTTAAGACTATACAAGGGGGAAACTGCATGCCTTTATTAACCTGCATTCCATAAAGACTAGCTGTTGGGTGAAGGTCATACTATCAGTCTGGATATCTGGCCTAAACCGATTTTAGAAACTTGACCACTTAGCTGCATGTGAATATTGCTATTACTGCTGCTATCTTATTCGTACGGCCATTGGGGTGGTGGGGTAGACTAGTGGTTAAGGTGTTCGCTCGTCATGCTGAAGACCCGGGTTGATTCCCCAAATAGGTATAATGTGTGAAGCACACTTCTGGTGTCCCCCACAGTGATATTCCAGGAATGTTGCTAAAAGCGGCATAAAACCCAACTGACTGACTAACTCACTCATACTGCCATTGTTATTGTATTACAATTGTATTTGTACTGCTGCTGTACAGTGTACTGTAGCTCTATAGTGTACTGGGACAGTGGGGTAGCCTAGTGGTTAAAGCGTTGGCTCGTCACGCCGAGGACCCAGGTTCGAATCCCCACATGGGTATATTGTGTGAAGCCCATTTCTGGTGTCCCCCGCCGTGATGTTGCTGGAATATTGCTAAAAGCGGCGTAAAACCAAACTCACTCACTCACTATAGTGTACTGTGGCTCTCCAGTGTACTGTGACTCTATAGTGTACTGCTGCTCTCCAGTGTACTGTGGCTCTCCAGTGTACTGCTGCTGTATAGTGTACTGCTGCTCTCCAGTGCACTGTTGCTCTCCACTGTATAGTGGCTCTCCAGTGTACTACTGCTCTATAGTGTATTGTGGCTCTCCAGTGTACTGCTGCTCTATAGTGTATTGTGGCTCTCCAGTGTACTACTGCTCTATAGTGTATTGTGGCTCTCCAGTGTACTGCTGCTCTATAGTGTATTGTGGCTCTCCAGTGTACTGCTGCTCTCCAGTGTATAGTGGCTCTCCAGTGTATAGTGGCTCTCCAGTGTACTACTGCTCTCCAGTGTACTACTGCTCTCCAGTGTACTACTGCTCTATAGTGTACTGCTGCTCGATAGTGTACTGCTGCTCTCCAGTGTATAGTGGCTCTCCAGTGTATAGTGGCTCTCCAGTGTATAGTGGCTCTCCAGTGTACTACTGCTCTCCAGTGTACTGCTGCTCTCCAGTGTACTACTGCTCTCCAGTGTATAGTGGCTCTCCAGTGTATAGTGGCTCTCCAGTGTACTACTGCTCTCCAGTGTACTGCTGCTCTCTGGTGTACTGCTGCTCCATAGTGTATTGTGGCTCTCCAGTGTACCGTGGTTCTGTTGTATATTATGGTTCTGTTGTATACTGCCATCATACTTACTCTGCAGAAATATGTATTGATTTGTAAACATCAATATCGTAATACATTTGTTAATTTAGGACATTTATTGTTGTTTTTAGGTTTCACTATAAATTCTTTACATACAATTTACTCGGTTAACATATTGTTTCATTTAAAAAATGTAACACAGTTTACCATGTTTACTGGAAATTCAACTACTTTTAGGATCTAATGTATAAAATCAACAAGCTGTCAGTTATGTCTTGTCTGCTTTCAGATGGAGGAAAAAGGCTCTTGTCTAATTTTGTGGTGACATTACTATCACAAGCTATGCACCAGGCTGTGAAAGAATCGGTGGACAAACACAAGTCCAGAGAAGAAACCAAAGACTCTGACCAATCAAAATCCAGTAGTGGCAGTGTCAGCCAATCAGATATAAGCATTCCTGAAGTGAACCAATCAGAGGGTGTCAATGATCCTGGCAGGTCCTGTGATAGAAACCATAACCAGTTTTCCCGAACTATCCCATCCCAGCCTCCTAATGGAAGCAGCGATCTGTTGGATGTAGACTATGCTGACTGGCTGTCCAATTTCCGGAGGCGGAGCTCCAACTTGAGTGACGTATCCCGGAGAAGTAGTTCGAGTACAAAACATAGTTCCGACTTGAGTTCAGATTTAGAAGAAATTTATGAGTCATACCTGAAGAATGAAAAGAAACGTCATGGCACTATTGAAGAGGAGACAGCCCAGCCTGGGATATCAGATTTTGCTACCAAGTTGGTGGCCTGTTTGATGCAGGAAGGCACATCCACGGCAGCTCAGATGATGCCAGGTATGTTCTATCCTTCTTCTTTTCCCTTTGGGGCGATGGGGTGATGGGGTAACCTTGTGGTTAAAGCTAGCTTACTCACTCACACTTTCACTTCACACTCACAAACTCACTTCACACACCACACTCACTCACTTCACACTCACTTCACACTCACTTCACACTTCACATACTTCACAATCACAAGGTCACTCACTCACTCAAACCTCCTGTTTCAGGGATGCAGATGTTCAGCCATCTTTCTCCTCCTGATAATGCTGTGAAGCCATGTGCTCTACACCCTGATCCATCTATAGACACTGAAGCAGATGACGTGCCTGCATCAGTGTCAGACAGTGAAGATGACACAACAGAACCTCTACCACACCTACAACACTATGCCCAATCCCTACTGGATGCAACTCTCCCTGACGCCTTCCAGGATGTGGTCCAACTTGCCTTATCTCCCCTACCTAGCCCAGTACCTTCCCATCAAGATCTTCCAACTGACCGTATGTACGAGTGGTATGCTGACCAGATCGTACAGCAGGTCTTCCTCCATGTGTCTCAGGAACTGGCTGGGGAGGAGCTGCCCAACTCTCCTGCTCGACGACCCGCCCACTGCCGCCATTGCTACTCAATCTGCTGATGCCTCCTCCTCAAGCTCATCCCACAACAATTCCTCAGCCTCTTTCTCCTCCAGCTGCTCCTTGTCATTGTCAGGCAGAAGGACCTCTGAAGACTCCTCTTCTGACAGGAGAACCTCTGAGGGTTGTACCTTTGATAGGAGGACCCCTGAAGACTCATATTCTGATAGGAAGTCCTCTGACGGGTGTACATCCGACAGGAGGCTCTCTGAAGGCTGTTCTAATGATAAGAGGTGCTCTGAAGGTCTACATGAAGAAGATCCTCCTGATGATTGTGTTTCTGGAAGGAGGTCATCTGAAGGTTGCAATCTGGAAATCAGTCCCTCTGAAGGTTGTATATCTGGTTCTGTGATAGAGGTACAAAACATTCAGTCATTGTCCTGTGATACTCGGTCCTCCACCCAGAAACCGGACCACGGGGAGGAAACAGACTCCGGCATTCCAAGTAAACTAGACAAGATTATTCCAAATGACTTTGAGATCAAGGTTGATTATCATGCAGCTGCTGCAATAATTGTTGACCATGTGTTCCAAACCCTTCCCACCCACCTCGAATCTCTAGCAGCTACAAGTACAGGCAACCACAGCATCAATGGGAGGAACACAAGCATTCGTAGTCTTAGCACCAGAGGGTCTTTCAAAGGATTGAGTGATACTTTGTCAAGTGTGAGTGATGGGAAGGATTCCATGAAAGTAGTCAAACCCGAGGAATCAGAGAAAATGTCTCGTGCTGGTCTGCCGAATGTCGGGGTTCTTACGAAGAAACTGAGTCGCGAGATGTTAACTAATGCATTCCTGAACGTTGAGGACCGAAGACACATCAAGAGCTATGAACGTCGCAGCAGTGAGCCCTGTCATATAAGTGTTGAACTTTCCCTTCAAGCTTACAATTCCAATCAACTAGTTTCCAGGGACGAGGACAAGAGGAGGAAGATCTCTCGGACGGATGATGATCTGGAAAGGGTGAGAGGAGAGTCATCACGGAGGGGTTCCTGGAGCAGCTTTCCAACATCTCGCAGAAGGAGTTCCTGTGGGTTCAAAGATCCCATCTTGTCAAAGTTTGCAGAGGAGCTGATGAAGGCTGACACCACCGTGCCGCCGTTGTTGTTCATGGGCGCTCAGACCAGCACCAGCACAACAGGGTCTCGACGGAGCAGCTTGAGTGGTTTCAGGGACACGACTCTGGCTAATCTGGAAAATGAGCTCCTCAATAGCAGCTTCTGCCAGCCGTCCAGCCCTCGCCATAGTATTAGGTCCAAGGGGTCCCGTAAGGGTCGTGACAAACTGACTCATTCAGAAAGTTCAGAAACGGAATATTGGTTTCCACTTCCGAAGAAGGTTGGGACTGAGTGTCAAGAAGAGCTTTACCGGTCAGGGTATTATCACAGCGTTGATGAGATTGAAGACTTCGCGGACATGTTTGCTAATGACATCCTCAACCAGGCTGTGAACATCATCTACAGAGATGCCTGTATCGACATGGAACGGGAGGAGCTGGCCGGGTCACAACGTGTTCACTCTTATGCAGAGGAGCTGGCTACAGCTGTGATACGTTCAGCACTGGAAAGTTTACAAGGGATGTCTTTTGACGAGGCCTCCAGTGTCATCTCCAACTCCTCGAAGGCTATGGGGGACAGTTCGGCTGATAATCCTGACTTCACTGACGCCCTGGATGTCCCGTTTACGCATGTGGAGCACTTTGCTGACACTCTATCTGGACAGCTCATGAAGGAAGCCATGGACGTGCTGCAGAAGCATGCCAAATGCAAGGTAAGGTGACTCAGTCAAGGTTCTCATGGTTATTTTATAATATTAACTGATTGTTAAGCAAAAACTCTTCAAGATATTTGTCATTTTTGTACAGAGATGCCATCAATATTTGGTTCCGCTTCACAGTTATGAAAGACACACCAACACTACTCGGAAATCAAAACACCAAGTCTTTCTGTCACAATATGAATTTTATCCCAAGCCAAACTTGATTATGTACTTGAAAAGGGTCAGCAAGGCCTGCCATCACTGCAACATGATACAGAGTTGATTAGCTAATTCGGTCAAATATAATGAGGAAAAGAAAAGAATCTAACTCTTAATCATTATATTTTGAAAAGACATTTATCACCATGGTCACTGCTGACTTGGAAAAAGTTTGAAGTAATCATTGGTAACAAGATTACTTTTTAGCCACCAGACTTTACTACTTGGCAAAAGGAATTGCTTCTGCAAGTTACCAGGAATATCTGCAAAACTGCTGATGACACGTTAAGCAATATTTACTTGCGTCTGCAATGATTTACTTGACAATGCAGTGAGGACAGTAAGGGAAGTAACTCTAGCAACATATTCTTTTCATGTCAGAATTTTTCAACAAATAATATCTCCAACTGAACTGGGGGCGGTGGGGTAGCCTAGTGGTCAAAGCGTTGGCTGGTCACGCCAAAGACCCAGGTTCGAATCCCCACATGGGTACAATGTGTGAAGCCCATTTCTGGTGTCCCCCCCACCGTGATGTTGCTGGAATATTGCTAAAAGCGGCGTAAAACCAAACTCAGTCAGTCAGTCAGTCAGTCCAACTGAACTGAACTGAACTGAACTATCCTCGAGGGATGGAAATTAGTAAACCATCTAAAAAACAAATGTCCTTTAGTAACAATGCATCAACCTGTGACATTCAAACAAAACTGGAATTAATGTAAGCTCACCGGTTACAGAGTCGGCTCAAATCCCGAGGACTGCCAATCTCTACTGGCAACTGGGGTTGTGGGGCATTTGGTGGCGACCCGCAACTCAAGTCCCTCCTCCAGTGGATGGCAGCTAGCCTTGTCAAGGCTCCTGGACTGCACTACTACACCTTTAACGATGGGCGCTTGATACAGGTGAGACAAAAATTCGTCAATTAAAATAGCAGCCAGAATAATGTTTTATCTTTCAATTGATTGTGTTAACAGTATTGATCAGTCATACAGTTACAGATAAGCTGTGTATCTGCGTAAATTACGCAAACATTTATGTGAAAACTCAAGTACGCTTGAATTTTTGTAAATGCTCAATAAATTTGATCTTGCATGCGTACACACAAAAATGTCAAATGTTAGTTTAGATGTTACTGAGGAAAGAGAAAGTAACTGAGGTATATTGAGAGGTTCTATTTCAGCACATGAACTTGGCAACTTGCAGTCTTTCTTTTCGTTTCTCATATTACAGATCAAATATAAATAACAAACACGTAACTCAACATTTAAACTTTCTTACATTTTTACAGTAAAATGAAAGGAAAATGGCAAAATACCCAATTAAGTTTGAGTGAGGTGGGTACAATTTATTTGGTTACTCAAAGGACCCCAAAAGTTATCTGTAACTCTGGTCACATAAAGCATGTGGTTACAAGAGGCGACCAGGTGGTCAGGCTCGGTTGATCACGTGTATTTGAACCCAGTTGACGTGAATTGAGTCGATCAATCTCGCTTGCATCAGTGATTATTGATAGGCTTGGGAGACTGATAGATATTCAGGAAAAATGAAACATCAAAACAACTTTAGAAAGTATATTTGTTATTGTTTTGTTTGTTAAATCAATATATAAACAATTGAGGCAGTTTCCTGACTCGTAAAACTCCAGTGTAAACAACATACTCACATGCAAATCTCAACAGGAGGCATCCTTGATCATCTCAATTGTGGTATCGGCCACCTCTGTGGTGTAGTGGTTAGAGCGTCCGCCGGGAGAGCGGAAGGTCACAGGTTCGATCCTCGGCCGCGTCATACCAAATGACGTTAAAATATGGTACTTGTTGGTCCCTGCCTGGCGCTTCGGCATTAATAGGTACAACAAGGACTGGTCGGCTCGGAGTCAGTATAATGTGTCTGAGTGGGGTATTCATGCTTCACTGCGGCATGGTATCTCAGTGGGCTAGCACTATAAAACCAGCTTCAGTCTGGGCTAGTGCAAGCAGCCGCACATACACATACACACGCATGCACGTCGTCATATGAGTGAAATATTCTCAAGCACGACGTTAAACCCAATTTCACCTCACCTCACCTCAATTGTGGTATGAATCGGTGCCTGTTTTCGGGTATATTTATGGGCACAGGGTGTAATCTGTTTTTCATGTCCACACACACCTGGTGCTAGTTAAATAAGTTCCTTAAGCCCAGCTAGTGGTGTTGTTTGTGTAGACAAACAAGTCTGGAAAATACGTATTATCCATTTTGCTGTGTGATATTTAGAAAGGAACACACTCAACCTCTATTTCTTTGTGCACTGACCATTTCTAATGAGTGTTTCCGCTGGCTTTTTTACAGCTGGACATTGTGGCAAGGCTTGCATTTCAAATACAGGTCATTTGTAAATGTTATCGGTCAAGTCATCTCTCTTTTCATTGTGCGCGAGATCTTCCACTCTAACAACCAATGACAAATGTAGAGGGTACCACAATGCGTCAATGCCACAATTTTTAGCCTGGGTTTTTCAGAAACTGCTATTTTTTATTTGACAACACCTCGATGTCAATGTGAAAACATAATCTTTTTCGAGGAGAAATAAAATTGACAGAGGTAATTAGAAAATTGATTTTCAAATTTGCCGGACACTATGACCGACAGCCTTTGAAATTACCGGACATTCTAACTTTGTACCTTACTAAGTCCCGTATATACCAGATAACGGAAACACTGTTTGAATGATTTTCTTGTTTTATGAAAAAAGGTTTGTGTCGATTTAATGTTTTCCTTTTTGTCTCTGCCCACAGTTTGATGAGATCGTGGCCGTCATCCAGTCACTGGGCTGGACGGTTGGGCGACTGATGTCAGAGGTCAAAGGTTACTGCAATATGATAAGCGAGGAGATGGAGAAACGTGGTGATACCGACGGCTATCCGTCAATAACCCTGTTCGAATATATTGTCTCAAACATATACATGTGAATCATTGCCCATGACAAACACAATACCCTGTCTTTTCTCCTTGATTTTGTACTGGGCGGCAAAGCAATGCAACCTCACAGTTTTTACGTTTTTTATACCAAATTTGTAACCAGACTGCTAATGTCGACTCAAGTATGTTGCTGTTCGATCGTTGATCAAATTCTTGATGTTACAGCTAGTTCCTGATCAAAGAATAAATAGTTTATTTTTAACTGAAATGTGTGTACAAGTGGTGGAATGATGATCTGTTTACACACATTGTTTACTCAAATTGTTTACTCAAATCGTTTACTCAATTGCCAAACATTCTCTAAAACTATTGGGGACACACAAATGCCTGTGTACTTCTGCTGTAAAACCAATTTGAGATTTGTCTCTTATTAAGAGGTGTCGGGTAGTCCAGTGGTTAATGTTCTTTCCTGCTGTCGTGGGTTTGAATCCCATTGTTGGTTCCTCGTGCCCCTGCTATGATTGTTGTGCTGTCAAACCAGGCACATTATGGAGTCCGATGATTTCATATCAGTCTGTGATGAGCCTTTCTTGTCTCCAGAGACATTAAACAAAACACCTGGATTGATGGTGTGTTGTTTGTTTATTTCACGTAATTGTGGACATATTTTGTTCCTGCTTACCTTGTAACCACTCCAAGGTGCTCTTGTGGTTGTTCATAAAATAATAATAATATATTTAATGCAAACATTCTGCGCCAAAATGTTTTGGGTCTGCTACACCTGACTTGTCTTTCAACATCAGTTTAGGTAGAATTTAAACTTAAGGATAGAATCCGTGAAGATCCGGGTTAGAATTGATCTTCAACAACCCATGCTTGTCATAAGAGGTGACTAACAGGATTGGTTGGTCAGGCTTGCTGACTGGGTTGACACATGTCATCGTATCCCAATTGCGCAGATGCATGCTCTTTATGTTGATCACTAGCTTGTCTGGTCCAGACTCGATTATTTACAAACTGCTGCCATCTAGCTAGAATATTGCTGAGTGCGGCATTAAACAACAAACCAACCTACATAAGGATAGACAATAGCTGATTTTACTAGACATATGCTTAAAATAGTGGTTACGTTTGCAAGTGTGTGTCATCTGAGTAATTAGTACAGTAATGTAAGCTTGAAAGGGTTTTGAAATCTTTGTGTTGCCCTCACTGCGACACAGTGATGCAGGGTTTTCCCTCAACTCACAAACATGGGGTCCGGGAGACCCCAATTATTAGTTTTAGGGTCCTAGCAGGCAATGTGAGGGTCCTGTGTAGTAAGCAGTGTAGAGAACTGTACATGTCGATAACTCTCTAGAACATTGAGTGAATCATTGATGGACTGGTGGATGAAATTATGCTTGAAACTGCTCTGAAAGAAACAACCAAAGACTTAGCATAGTCATAGATGTGTTGTGGGTACACAGAATATTATTTTGCAGCTCTCTGGACACAGTGCGCCAAAGACCCGGGTTCGAATCCCCACATGGGTACATTGTGTGAAGCCCATTTCTGGTTTTCACCCTTGATGTTGCTGGAATATTGCTAAAAGCGGCGTAAAACCAAACTCAGTCAGTCTGGATGCAGTGAATTGTTTTCCCATTTGCGCCTCACGTAAAACCCTGGTGATGACTTAGCTTTACACCATTGCCACAGGCAAATTTGCATATTACATCACCACATTTTCTCTTATTTGTATGCAATTACGCTTTTTCCTGGAATCAGTAAAGATTGGTGTAATGCAATCAGTTTGTGCGATGTACACCTTGTTATCATCAAAGTAATTATGTAGGCCTCAGTAACTTTGACACAACCATGTAGACTCTTTATCTTGTACATCAAAATAACTGTATTGCAAGCTGTCTGTATGTCTTCAATGACAGAATGTAGAGCAATACAGTCATCGTCAACAAAACATAAATGCACAAATGGAAATATTTTTTTGTGTGTAGGATATTTTCTTTATCTTTATCTTTAGCAAAAATTTGTCTCGAAAGGAAACATTGCAGTTTTTTCAGCTTGTTGAATTGACTAAGTAAGAAGTGACAAATTGCCCTGTGGCAGAGGCACTAGGATGACTGAATGGAACTATGTATAGGAAAGTGTGTTTAGCCATGTTCAGAAGATTTTCTTTTCATTGGTTGAGAGGCCATAAACATAAGTGTCAACTCTCTGCAACCTTTTTAATAGGAATCTCCAGTTGGAACTAGGTTGATGAATCTTTTAGGAAATGAATTGAAAGTCCATGGTTAGAGTTTTACCACTTATAGTTTTATCTGCTTGTGCTTTTTGGATCGGAAGATTTTAATTGGGAAGGAATGATCATTGTTGTTGAAACGTTCTGTCACACGACTGGTTCATGAAATTATCTGTGTTTGTGACCAATGGGGTCTTGACATCAATATGACTTTGAAACTTCCCTTGAATATGAAACTTCCCTTGAATAGAGTTTGGGAATAATTTTTCAGCATGATTTTGGTTCCCCTAGGTTGGTAGATGGTAGACAATGTGCAGAGCCTGATGTTTAACAAGTGTTTTGTGATATGAATGTGTACAGCTGTTTTGTCACTGAGTATATGGACAAGTAGGATGCCAGCCCAGGAAGTGTTTAAATATGGCTCAAAGGCTCCCATTCTGATTTTGATTTTGATTTGCTTTTGCCCATGTATCACTCAGCAGTATTTACTTACTCTATCATTCTGCTCATCTTCTGGGTGGTCAGGTAGCCTTGTGGTCAAAGGGTTTGCTCGTCATGTTAAAGGCCCAGGTTCGATTCCCCACTTGGGTACAATGTGTGAAGACCATTTATTGTGTTCCCTGATGTGATGTTGCTGGATTATTGCTAAAAGCAGCGTAAAACCATTCTCACCCACTCACTCACTTCACATCTTTCTTTGTATTATCTATATTTCTGTCCCTCCTATGATCATATCCATGTGAGTTCTTGCTGTGTAGCCTTGATCATTAGCAAAAGAAAACTTTTGAAAATGTATGTTTCATGTTTAATGGAAATTACTGCATTTTGTCAACAAATGATTTGCCTGCCTTGAAGATTGAACTGACCATTCTTGTACTATTTCATGAGATTTGGAAAGTATATTTTGTGATTGTGGGAGGACATGCTTTACCTGTTATACATTATGTGAAGACTTCACAGATTCAGAAGATGCTTGACTCCAAAGACATGGATTGGAGGCTTGGGATTTTGTGTCAAGTTGTATGGAGGCTGTATATTTTTTCATCTACTCTGCTTAACCAAATTCTTTTGCATTACAACAATAAGATTGAATTATTGCTTTTTTTAAATCTTAAAGCATTTGAAGCTGACATTTGTTTTTCGTCCCAACAGTCTGACACATTATTAATTATCTAAAGTCTTTTCTTTGACAGTGTGTTTTGTCGATGAAATGCAAGCCATCCTGGTAGTATAAAATTGTCAGGATCATACCAAGGAGGGTCATAGCAGTTTACACATGGACATAGCAGTTGATGCCCAGCCTTGATTATCCAGTGTGTCCATCTCTTTTCTAGAATGTTCAATACCATTGGCATGTCTGCCATGTTAGCTTTGTTTGGGAAGTGATGCAATGACCTCCATATCTCCTACCTACCGGGAATTCCCGTATTTAGGCCCACACAAAATTAAATTGGGCTTAAATTTGGATTAATTCTTTGGTGTTGAGAGTGACACCCCTTTCCAAGTGCATGGTGAACCTCGACATTGTTAACATTAGTAGTGTCTCTGCTAGGTTCTCACGTTTACAGAACATTTTGGACACCGGTTACAGGGCAGTTATTAGAGACAGAAATTGATCATCTTAACCCCTATGATGTGCATGCAGTTGCAGTTAAATTGAACCATGTGGTCATTCAATTTTGAATTTATAGACCAGTTTCCTGATAAAAGAGTTTTTGAAAAAAACGATTCTTTTTATTTTATCAATATATTGCACATTTTCGAATTTAAGCCCTGGGCTTAAATATGGTTAAAATATTTCATCACTAGAACAATGGGGCTTAAATATGGGAATTCCCGGTATTACCTCTTTAGCACAAAAGTGCTAAGTGATCTACAGCTATCTATGCTGGCCATAATGGGCAACCATTTGGACAGGGTGGACATGCTCTGTGAATTGGCTGATTACCTTGCTGGTTTGAGTGAGATTTTATGTGGAAGTTAATTGTGGTTGATGAAAGCTGTTTACAACCTGCATGTTTGCTGGCTTTTCTCAGTCAGTATGCTGTAGTACTGGAATACAGTATTTTCGGTAACAAAATCTCAGCTTTATTCCATGTAGAAAATCATCTTGCTCTCCCAGTCATGCCTACTGGACATACTTTGTTTTCCCATCGCCCAGTGGTTTGTCAGGTCCAGACTCAATCATGTCCACATTGCCTTATAATAAGGACAGCATTTTTATTTTTTGTGTTTCTCATCGCCCGACCGACCCTTCTAATATTTATTGCCGACCCCCAACGTTTTTTTTTCATTCCAACGCCACTGACTTGAACCTAAACCGTACCGCCTTGTCATATAAAATGTTTATCTTATAATCAGTGGCTGCCACAAGTCCAAAGAACGCAAGAACTTGTAATAAGAATTACTCTAAATGAGAATCAAGAACCTTATTCAGATAATTTTATCTTTATTAAAAAAAAATTTCCTGCCCAACCGACCCATATTCAGAATTTGGTGGATACTTGAAACACATGAAAAAAAGTGATGCCCTAATTGTGATATTTGTGATAATATTGTCATGCCCAATTCATTGCCTGGAACCAGATTTCCCAGTGCCTCCGTCAGCTGTGGCAGAACCTTCTTACAGCCTTACCTGTACATTTACACGCTAGTTAACCTCCTTGTTGATTCTGTTCAGCTGATTTAGCAAGGTCAACACTCAGACAGGACAGTTTTCAGAATAAAGTGTTCTTGACAGGCTGTTGATTCTCAAATCTGTCCAGTGTCTATTACTGTGGACTTTCCTGTCACCTGTTGTATTATACTCTCAGCTTAGATAACTCAACCTGGTTTGATGACAACAGTTACTACTAACTAGTTTAAGTATTTATTCTGAGCATATAAAGTTAGTGATAGTTTGGGGGAAATTTCTTTGTAGTGAAGACTGAGAATACAGTTTCATAAAAAATTCCCCCCAACTACTCACGAACAACTTGTTTTGTTTGATATGTATGAGTTGGTTTTGTAGAGGAAATTAGAATTGAGAATAACTCCAGTAAGAAAGATAGAAAGAGGCTGTCATAAATTAAAGCCAATAATTTCTTCAAACTAATGTTGCTGTTTGATGTAAATATATATAACTCTAATTAAATCTGGATCCATTTTAGCAGAAAATATTCTGTATTTTGATGATTTTGTATCTTTCAATTTAGTAATTTCTTACTCCAAGTGTCCCTGACATTCCGTATTTCCTCAAATTGGGCGTAGAGTTGGAAGACTCCAGGTCTTAGTTTAGTCATGTTAGACACAAGCTTTGTACAAGTGGTCATTGGTATTGGTGCGCATGGAGCAAGGCCACAACAAGACGATACTTACTTCTCATTGTATACACTACTCAACTTTTGACAAGGTTAGGAACTATCCCGGTGGGGTTGGAACATGATGAACGTGATTGCTTGTACATGTTTTCAGACAAATAGTATTTGAGTCATACAATAATGCCTATGTTGACTAAGTCGTTTAATTTATGATGATCTTTTTGTTCTGCACTGTAAGCTATTTTTGTTATTGTTGTTATTTTGTTTGTTTTATTATAAATAGCATTGTAGTTGCCTATTAAGCTGTTTCTATCAAGGGGGGTAACTCTTGATGTCATCCTTCATAGAGCAATTATTTACAGTATCACACAACCAGTACTAAGGCTTGAGACAGTCGGGCCTTGTTTAGGAAAACTGAATCACAACACATGCACATCCATGTAACATAATTCACATCCATGTAACATCATTCATATCCATGTAACTTCATGCTTTCATTAATGTAACATCACACATGAAAGTAACATCACACACATGAAAGTAACATCACTCTCTCAGTGTAACATCACACATCAATGTAGTATGAAACTTGAATCAATGTAACATCATGCCCACATCAATGTGACATCAAACTTAAAACATTACATTCACCTTTAAAAATGTAACATCACACACATGAAAGTGACATCACTCTCTTCAGTGTAACATCACTCTCTCAGTGTAACATCACACATCAATGTAGTATGAAACTTGAATCAATGTAACATCATGCCCACATCAATGTGACATCAAACTTAAAACATTACATTCACCTTTAAAAATGTAACATCACACACATGAAAGTAACATCACTCTCTCAGTGTAACATCACACAAGTATGAAACTTGAATCAATGTAACATCAAACTTAAAACATTACACATCAGTGTAACATCACACTTTAATTGATGTAACATCGAACTCGTTTCTGGGGCGTAGGGGTAGCCTAATGGTTAAAGCGTTGGCTCGTCACGCCGAAAACCCGGGTTCAAATCCCCACATGGGTACAATATGTGAAGCCCATTTCTGGTGTCCCCTGCCATGATGTTGCTGGAATATTGCTAAAAGCGGCGTAAAACCAAACTCAGTCAGTCAGTCAGTCGAACTTGTTTCCATTTCTAAGAAGAAGCTTATTTGCTTTCATCAGCTTTATTGCGGAGTAGATTTTTCTATATGCTAAACTGAGGGGTGTCCTCAAGGTCATCTGAACTGAGGGATGTCCCTGAGGTCATCTGACTTGAAGGATGCGCGGTGGGCGAGCTGGCTAAGGTGCCAGGCTAGTGATCCAGCGAGCTTGAAGTGTCGGGATCAAGCCCACCTGTGACCGGGTGTGAAAACCTTAGAGTCAACTTTGTGTGCAGACTCTTTCAGTGTTGTCACAACCCCCAGTGTACAGTACACAACCCTGTGCACTTAAAAGAACCCACGAATCCGTTGGTATATGACCAGATGGTGGCCACATGAATACGTACAAACACCTAGTTGCGGGTACAGCAACGTGCAGTGAACATGGACAAAGTACTGTGACTATGTGTCCCAGTCCACCCAGCTGTGAATGGGTACCTCGTTAGAATGAGAAAGCCACAATAACTCGGTGGGCCTAGGGAGTTGAGATTGATAATATGATGGTGCCGTTGAGATTGACATCCAGTGATCGAGGGAAAAATACCAGCGCCTTGAGCATGCACTAGTTGCGTGGATACGTGCGCTATATAAATATCCTATAATAAAAATATATAAAGATGCCCCCTGAAGTCATCTGAACTGAGGGATGTCCCCGAGGTCATCTGAACTGAGGGATGTCCCCGAGGTCCTCTGAACTGAAGGTCATCATCTAAACTGAGTGATGTCCCCGAGGTCATCTGAACTGAGGGATGTCCCTGAGGTCATCTGAACGGAAGGATGTCCCAGAGGTCATCTGAACTGAGGGATGTCCCCAGGTCATCTGAACTGAGGGATGTCCCAGAGGTCATCTGAACTGAGGATGTCCCAGAGGTCATCTAAACTGAGGGATGTCCCCGAGGTCATCTGAACTGAAGGATGTCCCCGAGGTCATCTGAACTGAAGGATGTCCCCGAGGTCATCTGAACTGAGGGATGTCCCTGAGGTCATCTGAACTGAAGGATGTCCCCGAGGTCATCTAAACTGAGGGATGTCCCCGAGGTCATCTGAACTGAGGGATGTCCCTGAGGTCATCTGAACTGAAGGATGTCCCCGAGGTCATCTAAACTGAGGGATGTCCCCAAGGTCATCTGAACCAAGGGATGTCCCCGAAGTCATCTGAACTGAGGTTTGTGCCGAAGGTAATCTGAACTGAAGGATGTCCCCGAGGTCATCTAAACTGAGGGATGTCCCCGAGGTCATCTGAACTGAGGTTTGTGCCGAAGGTCATCTGAACTGAAGGATGTCCCTGAGGTCATCTGAACAGAGGGTAGCCCTGAGGTCATCTGAACTGAGGGATCCCCCAAATATATTGCCTAGTCAGAGGAAAGGAAACATATCCTGCATCACTGCAAGCCGTGCTATAGGCTGTATCACATGTTGTCACACCAGGACAGACCTATTAGTAGCTCTGTTAAACCTGTTACTGTTTATATGTAGTACACCTTCGCTTAGACTATTTTTGTTATGTTACCATGGTTACACTATTTTGTTTGCAGTTTGAATGTGATCACATATGCCTTTCATCTACATGCTTCTATTTTGTATTCATTTTATTTTAGTCATCTTTTCCTGTGTTGATTTTGTGTTTTAGATAGTATGGTTTTGTCACCTGTGCATTATATTTAACCTCTGTATCCAAGCCTTATGGTTGCCGTAGTGTATACTTTCAGTATGTGAATTACATATAAAGGACCCTTATATTCGAGAAAGCTCGGGTTAAAAAAAAACCTTTTCACATGAACCTCATATAATCAGATTTAAGTTTCATATTGTTTACATGTCTGAATCCTGCAACCCAGAATGTGCAGAGTGGTGTCCCTTCAATGTGCCAGGATTTAATTTGTGTGGGTTCACTATCCTGATACAGCCTTAGTGTTCGAAATTAAGCTGACTGTGACTGAAATACTGTTCAAAGAGACATAAAGGCCAACTAGCTGTCTCACACTTTGCTAAGGATCACAAAAATTCGCAACTTTACTTAAACGTAGATTTATAATTTTAAAATTGTATCCATTTAAAACTGGATAAATAATGATATGGTAACACATCTTGAGGAAAACAGACACTTTAAGCTTACCGTATGCACTTGATACATGAGTAACCATAAAAATGGTTTTCATGGCACCAACCAACTATTTTGCAAATCATGGCACGGGTCATTGACAAGTACACAACACCTGTCAATAGCCTGTATGGGATCCACAAGATGCAGTGACATACTGAAAACTTGGATCCATGCTTACAATAAGCTTAGATATTTAAACCAAATTTGACCCCATTGCTGAGTGCAGCATTACACAACAAATAAACAAACAATGTGCTCCGTCATAAATTTTGTACGGATCTTGTTTACGCTACATGAATACATGTGACGAGTTTTTGAAGCAGAAGTGATGCATGTCTGTTTTGGGTAAGGAGATGATTAAACTGGTCATGACTGAAGGAATAAGACCTATTTCGTGCATGAGCTTGTACAAAATTTATCATTGACTGATAATGAGGCAATATGGATTGTACATGGCAACAAGGCTGTAGCACGTTTCATGCGAAATATGGCTGTATAGTGATGTAATCCAAGCACTCATTGGTCAGAGCACTTGCTGGCTGCCTTCTCCAAGAACCAGACCTTGGCTGGATTCATTGGTTAAAAAATTGCGACTTCATCGCAAATCATTTGATTAGCTGAATGGAAATAGATACAAGTCGATACTACAACAGTAAATCACGGGTACAGGAGGAATGGCAGAAAACACTGAGGATGTTGCTGTGCTTTGCACCATTTTGCTCAGCTAGTGCAAAACATAACTCATTTGACTCTATTCAGTGTGGGTCGGTGGGAAGCATGGTGGTTAAGGCGTTTCCCGAAGACCTGTGTTATTGCTATTGCTGGAATCTGGCTGACAGCGGCTTAAAACCATACTCACTCACTTATTCAGTGTTATTATGTAAATTATGTTTTCATGAATAGTAAAATGGTTGAAAAGGGGGAAAAATGAATGATCTGATTTGGGGTAATAAACAACTGATGGATGGTTTGGGTTTTTTATTTTCTATACAACCTTTTTGTACCCACTTGATAATGGATACAGATGTCTGCCAGTTCTTAAAGGAAGATATATGAATGAGGTGAAATATAGACTGAAACAGTGTCATTAACCTAGGCCTCTCTTTGAGTGTGTGAGTTAAAATTGAATGTAGCATTTGTTAGCCATCTAGTGGGGGAGCCTAGTGGTCAAAGCGTTTTCTCATCACGCTGAAGACCCAGGTTCGATTCCCCACATGTATATGTACAATGAGTTAAGCCCATTCCTGGTGTCCCCAACTGTGATATTGCTGGAATATTGCTAAAAGTGGCCTAAAACTAATCTCACTCACTCACTCACTCAGCCATCTAGTGACAGCCCCTTGTTGAAGATTAGCCAGAATTTGTATATTCAACACCAGAGAATTATCAGTCTGTTATCTGCAGCGACAGAGAAAATCATATGTCTGTATCACCGAAATCACTGAAGACACCAGGTGTTTCTGAAAGGGTGTCATGTTTTGCTCTACTGGGTGGCGAGATATTGAATGATTGTGAACCATGGACAAAACCACATTGTATTTCATTAGCTTTATTCCTGTTTGTTTGTGTCTCTGCTTAAAGACATGTTTTGTCTTAGCATGGTTTATACCGAAAAGTC
Source organism: Haliotis rubra (assembly GCF_003918875.1). NCBI lineage: Eukaryota > Metazoa > Mollusca > Gastropoda > Lepetellida > Haliotidae > Haliotis > Haliotis rubra. The sequence goes on along the minus strand of NW_025765615.1, from coordinate 58,355 downwards.
CTGACTGGTTTGCGGGGGAAATATAACGTTACTGATTTATTTATTTTTTCTGTTTTTAAAATACTTGTTGGTGCGCCTAGTGGCAGCAAGAGTTGTATACTCCCCAGGGAGTTGAGATTGATAATACGATGTGCCGTTGAGATTGACATCCAATAATCAAGGGAAAATACCAGCGCCTTGAGCATGCACCAGTTGCGTGGATATGTGCGCTATATAAATACACTATAATAATAATAATAATGATAATATGTTGCCAGAGAATCTTTCAATATGACTGGCCGGATTATGTTATCAGGTGAAGATTGAGAGTAACCTCCCTTACATTCATGGAGAGACTGATATTTTCAGTCATCTACCTTTTTCAGTTTTGTGATCATTGCACAATTTAGGGGCAAAACAGCTTTTTATCAGGTAGAATACAAAAACCTTGCTTTGCCAGTTTTTACCACACTTTTAATTATTTAGGGATGTGGATGAGAAAACATTTTCAAATTAGAATTGGCACTTCTGACTTGCAGAGAAACACGACATTAGGAAATATAATAATATTATTGAATAAATATCAAAGGGGAATGTATTGACTAATCACTTATCGTAGTATTGTTGCATATGCTTAATTATGATTGGTAACAATTCCAAGTATGAAAAAGTCTGTTTTGTGATTCGAGACATCTCTATGTGTGATTGAATTAACCAAATTTATCAGTGTAATAGGTTTTTCCCCCATTTGTTAATTTGACCAGCCCAATACCTGGTGTTAATCAATTTGGGGAATTGTTGTGATATTTCAAACATTGAACTTTGGTGACATTTCTTGCAAATATTTCAAGCAGAAGTAATATTAATTTGATTGAAGCATTAATATATTCATTAATGGATATATTCAATTTTTATTAATCTGTGTGTTTTCCATGTTGACACACATTTCTTTGGATAATTGATTAATATTGTAAGTCATCAAACTTTCTTATGTATTTCAAGTTATGAGAGCTTGTGTGTCATGTTAATAATAATACATGCATATTTATAATGCACCAAATCCACACCCTAAAGCTTGCCCAAAGTGCTACATTATTATGCCATTGATGGACTGTGTGCACTCGATGTTCTTTTTCAGCTTTCTGGTGTCCCTTGCCGTGATATTGCTGGAATATTGCTAAATGCGGTGTAAAATCATACTCACTCACTTACTCATTTTCAGCTCCCTTGGGAGCATATTGTGTCAGTGTTACCCAGGAGACGGAAACATTCAGGTGATAAGGATTATTCCAATTTTGTTGTGCAGTTACATCTGTTAGCCCAACAAGAATTCAGCATCCAGTTATGATCCTTGGTCTGCCTATACCATTGATAGTGGGTCTCACTAGAGTGGTCTACTCCCTACATCACTTGACTCAACATGTAGCTGTAGGGCTGGCTATCGATGTAGATCAGAGAGATTGATAATCGTTGACTAAATATTGGAGGTGTAACTTTGAGCAAAACTGTCTGAAAGAAATGAATATATTTCACATCAGTGGCAGGGTTCGTGTGCCATGGCACGATAAATATTGCAATGGCACTGGTAAATATGTTCCCGGTGCCCTTATGGCACGCCTAATTTTTTATAGACATAACTCACCTTTAGTCATTTAATCCCCCAAACAAAACACTTGCGCAAATGACAAACAAGAAAAAACATTTATTGACTTTATCACCCAGGAAATCACTGGAATTATGACTAATGATGTAAAGAAATCTGGTTGTTTTTCCATTTAGAGTGTTGGGAGTACTGATAGTTTGGTTATTGAAAAGGAAATTAAGCATGTTAGACATATTTAACAAGTGAACCTTTCACAACTTCTTAGCTTTTGAAAGTGTTGGGGAAGCAGAACAAATGAAACATAAGAAAGCCGTCTTAGACAGAAGACATATCAGTGATAACAGAAAACTGGTTACATTTGTTGTGTACTAACAATAAATTTCAAGAGATCATCATCTTTGCTACAGTCATTTATTCTAAAAACATGTGGGCACACTTGATTTCTGAAAGGCACATTTAAAATATTTTCATGGTGCCCAAAGGCACACTTAAAACAAAAAGTATTTCTATCCCTGAGTGGTGAGTTGTGACATGTTTTGTCATTGATTATCAACACAACAGCACCCTGAACATAACATAGAAGCAGACCATGAATGTAGTCCTTAATATGTATATTGTGTGAGAAAATTAAAACTTTTTTCTGTCACAAAATTTAATGTAAAATATTATTGATATCACAATTTTCATTTTGATAATCATTAATAAGTTTCCTATCGATGATATTTCCAACTGTCGAGGGGCAGTGGGGTAGCCTAGTGGTTCAAGATTTCACTCGTCACGCCGAAGGCCCGGGTTTGATTCCCCACATGGGTACAATGTGTGAAGCCCATTTCTGGTGTCCCCTGCCGTGATATTGCTGGAATATTTCTAAAAGCAGCGTAAAATACAACTCACTCCATTTTGACCAGCCCTATTTAACTGACAGGCCATTATAGAACTGAAATTAATCAATGGTGATACATACTCATTGAATAATGAAATTATTTCCCGTCTCCCAAACCAAGATGTGTGTTGTGTTCTGTTGCTGTGTTGAATGTGTGAGTGTGTATGTGTGTGTATATATCTTCATATATGTGCTATTTTTGCCTACTGAGTGTATTTTTGGACTGCCCACAACATGGTATGTTTTCCCCGGAACAGTAAACACCTAATGTCTATTTTATCATGATGTATAAAACTTATGTGAATAAACTTTCCTACAGTGGTGTTGGTGTTCTGTGAGTTTGGCAAGTATACAAGGATGTTGGATATATATTCAAGGCACAGTATTTATCAGAATGTTGGGTGATGGATAGTGGTTCTAAGGTGCCACTATTTGCTGTGTGGAGCTGAACATGCCAGCTGGCATACAGCTTGAAGGTTGTTGAGTGTCACTGGAGTACATGTTCCAGGAATACAATAGTCGCTGCATTCAAATGCACAATACATACAACTCACAAAACATAATACGCAATACATACGGTACACAATTTATACAATAAACAGCAAATAAACAGAGCACAGTGTGTACAAGAGACACTGCATACAATACACAATACATAAAATACACAATTTATACAATACACAATTTATACAATAACCAGCACATAAACAGTGCACAGTGTGTACAATAGATGCTGCATACAATACACAATACAAACAATGCAAAATACATTTATACACAATTTATACAATACACAGGACGTAAACAGTGCACAGTGTGTACAATAGACACTGCATACAATACACAATACATACAACACACAAAACATATAATACACAATACATACAATACACAATTTATACAATAAACAGCACATAAACAGTGCACAGTGTGTACAATAGACACTGCATACAATACACAATACATACAACACACAAAACATAATACACAATACATACAATACACAATTTATACAAAAAACAGCTCATAAACAGTGCACAGTGTGTACAATAGACACTGCATACAATACGTAATACATACAACACACAAAACATAATACACAATACACAATTTATACAATAAACAGTGCACAGTGTGTACAATAGACACTGCATACAATGCACAATGCATATAATACACAATACGTTCAATACACAATATATACAATACACAGCACATATACAATGCACAATATGTACAATGTAGAGAACATACAGTACAAGATTCAACACACCTACAAACCTCAAGTACAATGCCCAATGATAAACAATCGGCCAATCCAAAGTGAATGACATCTCATCCCTTTTCGTTGACTCTCTGTTATCGGGACAAAGAAGCTGACCACGTTCTTTTCCAAAGGTCAACACTACAAGAAATGCCATTGTAGAAAGTGGTCAAGTGTAACGTATGTTATATTTGGGATTACACTTTCTCAGTAAAGTACAGATTCTAGTACTTTTGGGGTTGAGTCCCATCCGGAATTCGAACCCACACCCTAGAAGTCAGGCATCTAATCGCCAGCACACAAAGTCAGACGCCTAGACCGGTCAGCCACCGCGGCTTCGACAAAAATGGAAGTCAGACAACTGATAGTCTAGACTGCGGACTCTGTGTACCCCTCAGATGAGTGTTAATTGGTACGGCTCCCACGGCCGAAAGCTATGAAATACACAATGCCATTTTAGAAAGTGGTCAAATGTAACATATGTTATATTTGGGATTACACTTTCTCAGCCTGACTCTGAGGGTGTGGGTTCGAATCCCGGATGGGACTCAACCCAAAAAGTACTAGAATCTGTACTTTACTGAGAAAGTGTAATCCCAAATATAACATATGTTACTACAAGAAAGTTTTGACGTATTTACTTGTGTGTTTGTTTACACCACGTGTGGACCACGCAACCCTCTGTTTGACATCATAAGCATGCATCTCACGCAGTTCAGAGACGACGACATGCAACAAGTAATCGATCTTGACCACCTGATCCCGTTGGTGGCCTCTGACGACAAGCATGGGTTGCTGTAGACCAGTTTTAAACATGTTGTGTTCTTTTCAGGATATGAAGACTCACTCACGTACATCTGTCTGCTTTCCCGGACCAAGTGGTGGTGGGTAACCAAGTGGTTAAAGCGTTCGCTCATCACGTTGAGGAGCTAGATTCCCCAAATGGGTATAATGCATGAAGACCACTTCTGGTGTCCACCGTCCTGACTGACGTCAGCGGCGGCGTAAAACCATATTCACTCACACCATCATAAACATCGTTCTGGTGAATTCGGCTTTCACATTGGCTAGCGTTTGGTAAATAACCAAATCAGATCAGCTCTTCAACCCCGGAAACTGTTCATAAAAATAATGTGATTGAGTTTAGCAGTTTTCCAGGAATATCGGGGGACACCTTTGTACCCATGTGGGGAATTGAACCCTGGTTCAGCGAAGGCTTTAACCACTGGGCCACCAACCGCCCCTTATAAAAATAGTTACCTACTAACGTTCGAACTGCAATCACCGAGTTCATCGTCCGTGAGGAAACAAACCTAATTTTCTGAAAAATGTAATCAAGTTTGAGCGTACTAGTCACGCCTGTGTATATATGGGGCACCTCATAACCTTTACCTCAGCGCCAGTACACGCAACAACCGTGTCCCCATTAGCTGATTGCATCCTCCTGATGTTCCAGATTTGTTGGATTTATGTTGAGAGGACGCCCTGGTACCTTCTTCAGCTAACAGTCAGAGGCACATCTTAATGAATAAACTGGCATTTTGAAATTTCTGTTTTTGCTCACCTTAAAATGTCAGTGTATGTAATGAGCGGTCGTCTGACGTTCAGTGTTACCCTTTTGACGCAAGGCTCTTCAGTAACTATCTGCACGTTCAGTTTCTGATTTTTCCAAGTTGGATTTCTGTTGAGAAGACGTCCTTATACCTTCCCCAGCACACATTCAGAGGCACATCTTAGTTAATAAACTGGTATTTTGTAATTTCTGTTTTTGTTCCAGATTTGTTCGATTTATGTTGAGAGGACGCCCTGGTACCTTCCTCAGCAAACATTCAGAGGCACTTCTTAATGAATAAACTGGCATTTTGAAATTTCTGTTTTTGCTCACCTTAAAATGTCAGTGTATGTGATGAGCGGTCTGACGTCGTTCGATGTTGCCCTTTTGCCGCAAGGTCCTCCAGTCAGTATCTGCACGTTCAGTTTTTGTTTTACCTTTAGCTCAGGGTTTGACATACAAGTTGGTTCATTGCTGTATGGAATTATGGCTTCTTTGTCTATCCTCCAGTTTCATCTTCGATGGCCATTATAAGTGTTTTTCAGTATCCTGAGAGGGAACATTTACGTTCGTATAACATGATCTGTATTGTCAGACGTCACCCGTCACCAGAACAAGGGTTATCTTATATTTAGCGTGATGAAATCGACATATATCTACACTGAAAACGTGGAACATCGATGTTTATCTTGCCTCACACATACATGACGCTTTCTGATGGTCTGAGCGCGCATCTATTATTTTCAATGTACCCGCTTACAAGCGAGTAACATTTTCTATGTACCCCGCTGTGAATGCCGAACTCATTTGGTACTTCGTAGTAGTAATTCTTTATCTCCAATAACATTGAATCACGTATGATGTACGGAAATTACCGATATTTTGCGAATGCAAATCAATGGAAGGGAGATAGCTCTAAATTTGTTTTTGTTGTCTTGTCCTCTGGCACTCCATACTATGATCCGATACCCGTACTTCAAACAGTCCCAAATTACCATTGAGGTGTTCGGTAAGAAAAATATGTTGTTCACTGGTCCCTCGGGGCCCATGGGTTGATACCCTCGATGTTTCTTTATAAACACAACATAAACAAACGTCGAGCGTACATCAGCCCATGATTCTCAATTGAGAAGTGAGTGACTGTTGTTCCGTTCTGCATTCAGCAATATTCAGTATTATCACTGGGACCTCTGTCCATCAGTCAGGGCCAGACAAACCAGTTCGTGAGCTGCGATCCAGCCCTGTTCCATAAAGCGATCTTATCGAGAATTGTAGCGCTAAGACGGTCATAACTCCCTGCACATAAACACAAACAAGGGAAATGTATCGCTAGGACGATCGTACAACCAACATATTAACATAAACTAAAGAGAATAGTAGCACAAAGACGATCTAACCGCCATACATTAACATAGACCAGAGATAATTGTAGTGTTAAGACGATCATATCTCCCATACATTAACATAGACCAGAGAGAAGTGTAGCGCCAAGACGATTGTAACTCCCATACATTAACATAGACCAGAGAGAATTGTAGTGTTAAGACGATTGTAACTCCCATACATTAACATAAACCAGAGAGAATTGTAGTGTTAAGACGATTGTGACTCCCATACATTAACATAGACCAGAGAGAATTGTAGTGTTAAGACGATTGTAACTCCCATACATTAACATAGACCAGAGAGAATTGTAGTGTTAAGACGATTGTAACTCCCATACATTAACATAAACCAGAGAGAATTGTAGCGCTAAGACGATCATATCTCCCATACATTAACATAGACCAGAGAGAATTGTAGTGTTAAGACGATTGTAACTCCCATACATTAACATAGACCAGAGAGAATTGTAGTGTTAAGACGATTGTAACTCCCATACATTAACTTAGACCAGAGAGAATTGTAGTGTAAGACGATTGTACCTCCCATACATTAACATAGACCAGAGAGAATTGTAGTGTTAAGACGATTGTAACTCCCATACATTAACATAAACCAGAGAGAATTGTAGTGTTAAGACGATTGTAACTCCCAAACATTAACATAAACCAGAGATAAAATTGTAGTGTTAAGACGATTGTAACTCCCAAACATTAACATAAACCAAAGATAATTGTAGTGTTAAGACGATTGTAACTCCCATACATTAACATAAACAAGAGAATTGTAGTGTTAAGACGATTGTAACATAGACCAGAGAGAATTGTAGTGTTAAGACGATTGTAACCCCCATACATTAACATAAACCAGAGATAATTGTAGTGTTAAGACGATTGTAACTCCCAAACATTAACATAAACCAAAGATAATTGTAGTGTTAAGACGATTGTAACTCCCATACATTAACATAGACCAGAGAGAATTGTAGTGTTAAGACGATTGTAACTCCCATACATTAACATAAACAAGAGAGAATTGTAGTGTTAAGACGATTGTAACTCCCATACATTAACATAGACCAGAGAGAATTGTAGTGTTAAGACGATTGTAACTCCCATACATTAACTTAGACCAGAGAGAATTGTAGTGTAAGACGATTGTACCTCCCATACATTAACATAGACCAGAGAGAATTGTAGTGTTAAGACGATTGTAACTCCCATACATTAACATAAACCAGAGAGAATTGTAGTGTTAAGACGATTGTAACCCCCATACATTAACATAAACCAGAGATAATTGTAGTGTTAAGACGATTGTAACTCCCAAACATTAACATAAACCAAAGATAATTGTAGTGTTAAGACGATTGTAACTCCCATACATTAACATAGACCAGAGAGAATTGTAGTGTTAAGACGATTGTAACTCCCATACATTAACATAAACAAGAGAGAATTGTAGTGTTAAGACGATTGTAACTCCCATACATTAACATAAACCAGAGATACTTGTAGTGTTAAGACGATTGTAACTCCCATACATTAACATAAACCAGAGAGAATTGTAGCGCTAAGACGATCATATCACCCATACATTAACATAGACCAGAGAGAATTGTAGTGTTAAGACGATTGTAACTCCCATACATTAACATAAACCAGAGAGAATTGTAGTGTTAAGACGATTGTGACTCCCATACATTAACATAGACCAGAGAGAATTGTAGTGTTAAGACGATTGTAACTCCCATACATTAACATAGACCAGAGAGAATTGTAGTGTTAAGACGATTGTAACTCCCATACATTAACATAAACCAGAGAGAATTGTAGCGCTAAGACGATCATATCTCCCATACATTAACATAGACCAGAGAGAATTGTAGTGTTAAGATGATTGTAACTCCCATTCATTAACATAAACCAGAGATACTTGTAGTGTTAAGACGATTGTAACTCCCATACATTAACATAGACCAGAGAGAAATGTAGCGCCAAGACGATTGTAACTCCCATACATTAACTTAGACCAGAGAGAATTGTAGTGTTAAGACGATTGTAACTCCCATACATTAACATAGACCAGAGAGAATTGTAGTGTTAAGACGATTGTAACTCCCATTCATTAACATAGACCAGAGATACTTGTAGTGTTAAGACGATTGTAACTCCCATACATTAACATAGACCAGAGAGAAATGTAGCGCCAAGACGATTGTAACTCCCATACATTAACTTAGACCAGAGAGAATTGTAGTGTTAAGACGATTGTAACACCCATACATCAACATAGACCAGAGAGAATTGTAGTGTTAAGACGATTGTAACCCCCATACATTAACATAGACCAGAGAGAATTGTAGTGTTAAGACGATTGTAACCCCCATACATTAACATAAACCAGAGAAAATTGTAGTGTTAAGACGATTGTGACTCCCATACATTAACATAGACCAGAGAGAATTGTAGTGTTAAGACGATTGTAACTCCCATACATTAACATAGACCAGAGAGAATTGTAGTGTTAAGACGATTGTAACTCCCATACATTAACATAGACCAGAGAGAATTGTAGTGTTAAGACGATTGTAACTCCCATACATTAACATAGACCAGAGAGAATTGTAGTGTTAAGACGATTGTAACTCCCATACATTAACATAGACCAGAGAAATTGTAGTGTTAAGACGATTGTAACTCCCATACATTAACATAGACCAGAGAGAATTGTAGTGTTAAGACGATTGTAACTCCCATACATTAACATAGACCAGAGAGAATTGTAGTGTTAAGACGATTGTAACTCCCATACATTAACTTAGACCAGAGAGAATTGTAATGTTAAGACGATTGTACCTCCCATACATTAACAAAGACCAGAGAGAATTGTAGTGTTAAGACGATTGTAACTCCCATACATTAACATAGACCAGAGAGAATTGTAGTGTTAAGACGATTGTAACTCCCATACATTAACATAGACCAGAGAGAATTGTAGTGTTAAGACGATTGTAACTCCCATACATTAACATAGACCAGAGAGAATTGTAGTGTTGAGACGATTGTAACTCCCATACATTAACATAGACCAGAGAGAATTGTAGTGTTAAGACGATTGTAACTCCCATACATTAACATAGACCAGAGAGAATTGTAGTGTTAAGACGATTGTAACCCCCATACATTAACACAAATTTTACCAAAGAAAAGCGCAGCGCTAAGAAAAATTGTAACTCCCATAAATTTTACACATATTTACGGCAATCGTAGTGTGAAGATATCATACTTAAACACGCATCTACGACAATCGCCAGAGGGTACGATGACACGCAGTCTCCACACTGCACGACCAACGGAGCCTCATTTCCGTCGATATCCGGACACAGTGGCCCTATTCATTGTCGTTATGATTACTACACTTAACATGTAAATTATACATGTATAATGCTTTGCCTGTCAAAACCGTTTCAGCGAAGGACGTCAGCGTGATTGGAACTTGTCATCTCTTGCGGGGCGTGTTGGCGTGTAGGCTTGTGTTAGCTGAAGGTTCAAGCAAATATGAGTCCCCGGATCAACTCTTTGTTTGCCTTCGTCTCCAATGTTATGTGTATCAGTATATCAGATAAGTATTGTCAGGATTGCACTCGGACAATATTTGCAATATACACAATGCCCTAATGACAATGTCACCATTCACTCAGGACATTCATGACAATGTCACCATTCACTCAGGACACTGATGACAATGTCCCCATTCACTCAGGACACTGATGACAATGTCACCATTCACTCGGTACACTGATGGCAATGTCACCATTCACTCAGGACACTGATGACATGTCACCATTCACTCAGGACACTGATGACAATGTCACCATTCACTCAGGACACTGATGACAATGTCCCCATTCACTCAGGACACTGATGACAATGTCCCCATTCACTCAGGACACTGATGACAATGTCACCATTCACTCAGGACACTGATGACAATGTCCCAGTTCATACGGGACAGGAATTACAATGTCTCACACGTCAGATAAACACGACAAAAGCCCATCTCCTCCACTCACTTGAAATTCAGTATAACAATAAAAATTACTTACAGTGATAAGTATAAAGCAAACGGGTTGGTGTTCTTTTAAGATGTTTTTTCACCAATCGACTGGAAGATATCCGGAAACATCAAAATCCTAACTGCAAGGCTATGAATTTGTTGCTGTCCAGCCAAACGACTGAGCCCTAAAGCATCACCTTATTTCTGTCCACATTCCTCTTGACGTGACGTGATCCGTGCATGCAAGGCGTTAAGCTCTTCCGACACGACAAACACTTCTCTCCGGCTTATTATTATCAAAATATACGGATAAACTCGTTCAATGTTCCCCAGCTATCATCACACACTCCAGCCATCAACTCCGTCACGCACATCCACGTCAATCTACCTCAGATACAATGGCGATTCTCTCCAGCCGGATATTTGTGCGAGACTTCTTTTATTGCGCTATCCAAACATGCTGGCAGGTTTTCTCGTGTGATGATGGCACGTCGCCAATCGAGACAATATTGTTCTCAATGAATCAGCTGAGGCTTTGGCCAATTCTGGTCATGGTTGTTGAACTCCTTGAAGGATTATTCCGACATCAGACGAAAGGATTTGCTGTTCATTTACTGGCTTGTGAAAACAAGCGGCGGATGTTTAAAGCGGTTTGTGTTACGGGAAGTGGATTTGGACATGATGACCACTTGACAGTCTGACAAGAAGGTTCGGGTGCTTACACGGAGAATGCGAAACAGCTCGACAGTGATTGTACTGGGCAAACGGTCTCGGGTATTTTCAAAACTCGACAGTAGAAAAGTGGACTTTTGGGACAACTCTTGCTTGGTAAAGCACATATTCTGATCCTTGGCGTTTTGGCTTGAATCCCATTTGGGATTTGAACCCACACTCTCAGAGTGAAGCATCTAATCACCAGCAATGTCAACGACCTAACCCACTCTGCCATCGCAGCTTGCACAAAGGTGTAAGTCCGACAATGGCGGTTCAGATTACTTACGTTGTGTATTCATGCCAACTTTAAAATGGCAGGCCTCCCATGGTCGAAAGCTATGAATACTCAGTGACTTTTAGAAAGTGGTCTTCGGCGGTGGGGTAACCCAGTGGTTAAAGTGTTCGCTCGTCACGCCGAAGACCCGGGTTCGATTCCCAACATGGTACAATGTGTGAAGCCCATTTCTGGTGTCCCCCGCCGTGATTTTGATGAAATATTGCGAAGGCAGCGTAAAACCATACTCACTTATTCATTAGAAAGTGGTTAGATGTGACATTTGTTCGGTAAAATACAGTCTTACTTTCCGCGAAACTGTAACCCCAGTTGTAACATCTGACCATGTTCTAGGAGGCAATGTGTATTAATCGGAAAGCGGGAAAGACAAACGGGTTTCACAAGGCCTGGTTTCGATCGTCTCATAGCTCGACACTCGGATAGGACAGCGGGTTAGCTAAACTGCCTCAGACCTGGACTCAGACTTAGTGTTGCCAGGCCTCAAAATGGGACAGTGGGTCAGCCAAGCGGCTCCACTGGGCTCGGGCACGGTCCTTTCATACCCTCATAGCGACGGTGCGACAGCTGGTGAGAAGAGCTGTTAGTCGGATTAGTGTTGTCTTTTTCAGAGCGCAACATTGGGTTAGCCAAGCGCCTTGGTTGGGCTCATTCCTTTCATAGCTTGACACTGGAGCAGCTGGTTAGCTAAACGGTTTCAAAAGACCGGGTTCGATCCTAATATAGGAAGTCCAATCTTTGCACCTTCAGGTCCGCTCGCCAGCCATTCTTGCTCCTTTTGACGAAGTCGACCTGAGCTTCCGTCGTTGGTCCCCATGAGTTAGCACGGAAATATACTTTCCTCCATAACTGTTTACACAGAACATGTGCGATATGCTCTTCACGTCCCTAATGTTACTTTAAGGTTTACGTTTTTTGAGAGTCAAAACATGTTCTTAGATATTATCTAGCTGTCCTTGCCGTGATAATCCACAGGTATGATGGTGCCGGGTTAGTATTGGTCTTCAGTAACCCATGCTTGTCGTAAGAGGCGACAAAAGGGATCGGGTGGTCCGGCTCGCTGACTTGGTTTGACACACTGGCAAATTGTAGCGCAAATAGGGTTGCGCATCAAAGAGAAAATAACAGACTTCCCATATGCGAGGGTAGCTTTGCTCGCATATGGGAAGACTGGTCATTTTCTCTTTGATGCGCAACCCTATTTGCGCTACAATTTGCCTGTGGTTGACACATGTCATCGGTTCCCAATTCGATGCTCATGCTGTTCATCGCTGGGTTGTCTGGCCCAGGTCACTGCCATATAGCTAAAATGTGGCTAAGTGCGGCGTTTAACAACAAACCAGCCCTTTTCAATAAACGTAATGTCTTGCCTTTAAAATACAATAACACTGAAAGCTCACTCTGAACCGCCATGGAAATAGTAAGCAGACATTTTAAGATGGGATCACTCAAACGCGTTATCGAAACACAACTAGTCTGAAAACTGTTCTCGTAAAGTTCAAACTAAGGTGTAACATGCAACTGTGATACCTGTATAGAAAATAAATAGCCATTTCATGTTTGTATCGGTATCAGCCACCATCAAATATTGGTGTATGCGTTATTATGATGGGCAGTTCATATCACGTCCAAGCGATTTAAACATATTTCTATTCATGAAGATGAATTGGGATTGGTGAACAAGCATTACTGCTTATATTAACACCGCTCCCATGCAACATATAATACAACATGAAATGGAGGATTTGACGTCATCGATACTGACCATTGCAACAAATAATATTTTTAAATATATATATAAATATATACAGATTGCATGAAATACAACTATTCTCTAAGTAGTCATAAGTTAGAGAGTTACAGTTGTGTGTGTCTAACAAGCCATTGTAGATTATAAATCAATCATGAGAAGATTGTTGAGTAAATTTAATTATTTTTTCCTGAGAAAATTTGAAGGGTTGTGTCTTAAGTTATATAATCTTGGACGGATTCAACTATTTTCTGGTTTACACAGGAACAAATAAACTGTGTTTTTGTACTCTTTTAACTATTACATATGAATTTGGTTATCTTATGCGGAATACCAAATTCATTCTTAAAAACTTGTGTTAATTAATAAATTAAAAGTACATATCGCCCGCCAGTCTTTTTAACTCTGTCGCCAGAGCACCAGTGACGCCATATGAGGTATTTATAACAGGTTGTAAAAATACATATTATCCGTGTATAGTCACGTCCAAGTGTTGGGCGGTAGTGTTCTGAGGTAATTTGGACAGATCAACTCATCTTCACTTTTCAGCTTCGGTACCCACAAGTGAAAACAATACAACTAACTGCAAAACTCTGATATATTTATTCTGCAATGCATCCTTACCTGTTCAGTGTTCAAATATGTACGACCGCCTCCGTGGTGTAGTGGTTAGAGCGTCCGCCCGGAGAGCGGAAGGTCGCGGGTTCGATCCCCGACCGCGTCAAACCAAAAGACGTTTAAAATATGGTACTTGTTGGTCCCTGCCTGGCGCTCGGCATTAATGGGTGCAACAAGGACTGGTCGGCTCGGAGTCAGTATAATGTGTCTCAGTGGGGTATTCATGCTTCACTGCGGTATCTCAGTGGGCTAGCACTATAAAACCAGCTTCAGTCTGGGCTAGTACAAGCAGCCGCACATACACAAACACACGCATGCACGTCGTCATATGAGCGAAATATTCTCAAATATGTACATGACACAATAACATATACAATGCAAAGCAATAAACTTCACGACAAATGAGACTGGTCAGACGAACACTGCGCTCAACAATATATTATAATATTCCCTTTAAAGAACAAATAACCACCGAATTTGTGAACAAGACCTGATGTGTTGCTGGAATTGTAGGATATCACCCGATCCTGTGATTAAAACAATGCCAAAAGTGGAATAAATACTACTGGCAGTACGACTGTCTGTAGATAAAATAACTTACTACTTGTGTACATTTTCAACGACACGTTTGACGTCGGTGTGAAATGTTCTTGGTGTCAGGTTTAAGTTATTCAGAGTTGTGAGGAAAGTAGTATGATGATGCTGCCCTGAAACGCGCGCTCGAGGCATGGCGGGGATTGATTGCGAAGTATCCCCTAACGACTGATTATTGAGCTAATCGCTGAATAATTTGTTTAATAATGTCTGGTTCTCAGTTTTAGTCGAGACTGCCGGCTGGTACCAAAATATACAATGTAAACCCATATGAACGCAGTATAAATGCTGTTATTTGCAGTCATACCGATCAAACTTCAGGAGGTAGTGTCAGTGTAAATTAATACCCACTGACGTCAAGCTTGTATATATCCTGCCCCACCCACCAGTCTAAGTTAAGCCAGATCTTAGTGTTCGATACCGTTACACAAAGGTCGGGGACAACACATTTCATGTCACGCCAGGACGACAACAAATAGGGAAGTCTCACAGCATATCGCTGAAGTGGAAGTCCGAATGTATTTTATAATCATGAAAGTCCCAAAAGTATTCCTCAGAAACGAAGCGAGAATATACTACAGTGAAACCTGCCAACACCGGCACCTGTCTAATCCGGCACATTGTCCAAACCGGCATACATTTTGGTCCCGCCATTTTACAACGATATTGTGATCATTAAAACATTGTCTAGCCCGGCACCTGTCTATAATCCGTATTCCGGCACGACTTTCCGGTCCCAACAAGCAAGTTTAACTGTAATTAACACTGTCTAAACCGGCATATAAGCATGAGCAGTCCAATCAAGGACCCGTAATTTAATACACTAATTAATCCTCTTGGCACGCTAGATAATCAGTAAGTAGTGATTGCGCGATGAATCAAACGCACTAAGCCGGCAGGGGTGTGAGCAGTCCAATCAGGGTCCCTTAATCCAATACACTCCTCTCGGCACGCTAGATTGAGAGATTGACCAGTGTAAATGGCAGCCATGTTGGATAATGATCGTCACTGTCTAATCCGGCACCCTGTCTAAAACGGCATTATTTTTTCGTGTTTTTCTTGTATATATACACCGAAAATGTTGACACTAGGCATTCTGAACGACTGTGACGGACCGTAAATATTGGATATAAATATGAAATGCAAGAGACTTTCCACAGCCGGTTGGAAGTAGCTTACTGTTGTACAATTAGGGCCTAGATTTTCGAAGCTCTCTTAGCGCTAAGATAGTCGTAAGTGTCATACATTAACATTAACTTACGACTATCTTAGCACTAAGAAAACTTCGAAAATCTAGGCCCTGGATCACCCAACAGATATCCCAAACTGTTTTGTTTAGTTTTCAGATGTTGAATCGATAATTTTGTCAAAACATTTCTGAAGGAACTGAAATGAAATCCGCTATTTTGGAACTAAAGCTGCATAGTTTGAGAGCGGTTCTTTCTGACTAGCAACTATCGATTTACTATTAGTACTTCAAGATTAGGTTGTTTATTTGTATGAAGGCCATCGGCCCATATCCACATAGTATAATACGTTTACACGGAACAGGAATTACAAGGATGTAACATATAGATTTTATATATGCTACAGATTTCAAGCATATTGTTCTCTTAAGATTAAACTTTGACACATATATCTTCATGGATTATTAAATACATCAGTACACTTTGAATTAATTAGCTGTCTAAATTTGTTGATATTCGGCTTGTGGTGATACATACATGGTAGATGTCTGTCTTAAATTCCTATAGTATATACATACAAGGATAAAATGATACTCATCTTCAATTCCAATGTTACACATTTGACGTATCCGCTGACTTAATTCAATTCCCAAATACCTTCCCTCGTTAACTTTTAATTTCAAAATTCCACATCTAAGTCTTCAAACATCATTATGTTTCGTTGTATGTTTATTTGTTATTATAGTGAGATACTTTTCTGGTTCTCGTTGGCCTTTATATTGTCATTGTCTTTTTACATTATATATAGAACTTAATTGTATAATGCCATTCCTTGACTGTGAATACATATGAACAGCAACATTCTTAAACATTTGAAGTACCGTTCGCGAAAATCCCGTTCTGAGGTGAAGGATGCCCTTGGATCATATGCCATGGTACCCAGCAGTGACGCCCATGCCACTGGAAACAGAATCACGAAATATCGCGACGTATTGCTTGTTTGTCAAATCCAATCTCAGCACTATTCCAGCTATATGGCGGCTGTCTGTAAATAATCGAGTTTGGACCAGACAATCCAATGACCAACATCATGAGCATCGAACTCAGCGAGTTTGACCACCTGATCCCGTTTGTCTCTTACGACAAGCATGGGTTGCTGAAGACCAATTTTAACCCCTATTTCACGGGTTTCGCTTGATTGATTAATATAACTGCATGTTTACTGATACTCTAAAAGAGACAAGAAGCCATTCCAGCTTTACAGCTTACAGTGATGAGAAGAAAATCTAAGTGCACTTTTCATGAAATATTGGCTGATGCAGATAACAATGACATGTGTTTGGAGAATATTCGAATTTTCCGAAGACCGTAACGAGAACCATTCATATCTACATACACACACGGATACACATGAATTTGCACACACACGCGCGCACGCTCAGACACACACACGCAGGCACACACACCTTTGCAGCGTCAACATTTGCACTGAAATCTGCTCCCCCTGTAAAGACATATACAGATCTTGCCAATCCAGCTTCTCGTTACACCGATATGACACCGTGTATAACAACAACTTTAATTTTCACATGTCTTCATGGAAGTGTCAGCTGCAGAGACATGGTTGAGGTGCAGTATCACCCTTCGTGCTCTCGAGATCAATACTGTTGGAGGTGATTAATTCACACATCTCACAGCTGGCTGTATATCACAGAGATTTCCGGGCTTGTTCACACCTTTCGCAACTGGATCTGTGGGTGTGTGAGAGAGTGGTGACGTGTGTGATGAGAAAGGGTGTAGGGTGCTGTGAGAGAGAGGTGATGGCAATGTGTGTGGTGTGACAGTGTGTAGGGACCTGTGAGAGAGAGAGGTGATGGTGATTTGTGTGGGCAGTGACAGTGTGTAGGGTGCTGTGTGAGAGAGTTGATGGTGATGTGTGTGGTGTGACAGTGTGTAGGGTGCTGTGAGAGAGGTGATAGCGATGTGTGTGGTGTGACAGTGTGTAGGGTGCTGTGAGAGAGAGGTGATGGTGATGTGTGCGGAGTGACAGTGTGTAGAGTTTTGTGTGAAAGAGGTGACGGTGATGTGTGTGGTGTGACAGTGTGTAGGGTGTTGTGAGAGAGAGGTGATAGCGATGTGTGTGGTGTGACAGTGTGTAGGGTGTTGTGAGAGAGAGGTGATAGCGATGTGTGTGGTGTGGCAGTGTGTAGGGTGCTGTGAGAGAGAGGTGATGGTGATGTGTGTGGGGTGACAGTGTGTAGGGTGCTGTGTGAGAGAGTTGATGGTGATGTGTGTGTTGTGACAGTGTGTAGGGTGCTGTGTGGGAGAGCTGATGGTGATGTGTGTGGGGGTGACAGTCTGAGGGTGCTGTGTGGGAGAGGTGATGGTGATGTGTATGGGGAGTGACAGTATGTAGGGTGATGGTGATGTGTGTGCAGTGACATTGTAGGATCGTATGTGAGAGAGGTGATGGTGATGTGTGTATGGTGACATTGTGTAGGGTGCTGTGTGGGAGAGGTGATGGTAATGTTTGTGGGGTGACAGTGTGTATTGTGCTGTGTGTGAGAGGTGATGGTGATGTGTGTTGAATGACAGCTTGTAGGAAGCTGTGTGAGAGATGTAATGGTGGTGTGAGTCTAGTGGCAGTTTGTAGGAAGCTGTGTGAGAGGTTATGGTGATGTGTGTGGTGTGACAGTGTGTAGGGTGTTGTTTGACAGAGGTGATGGTTATGTGTGTGGTTAGTGACAGTTTGTAGGGTTCTGTGTGAGAAAGGTTAAGGTGTGTACCCCCGCCAAGTTACATTTATTTACACGTTACCTTGCATGTATACTCATTTCACGTTACACAGAAACGCACAAACTGCGCACTTCAGTATGGATGATCGATCTTCAAGCCTCTCAAGCAACTCACCAAGTGTATATTACGGACGACAAATAAGGGAACTAATTGTGCACTTATGACAATGATTCGAAGGCTTAATGTTATTGATAATAAATATCTATAATGCGTGTAGAACAATGTCTTGTGTGTTGAACATGTTTGGTGAGGCATGCACACAATCCTGACGCTTAAACTGCCTTTGGTTGCCCGTGGCATTGCTTGCTACACGGCTGGATAGCTACCCAAGCTCGTCCACGATGGACGGTGTAGGGTCTTGAACACTCGCCCCCCGAGATCACCCCACAGAAATACATATAAACACACACACCACCTCCTTACCATCTCGCATGGACCACGTCCTCGCATCCTTACTCTCAACCCACACTCTGAATATCTGTGGAGACGTAATATCTATATCCTTCACTGAGTAATTCACCTTCACCAAGCATGTCTTAATCTGTGCGTCCGTCAGTGGGAAGTTGATTGTCTGATTGCCCGGCAGTTATGAATGCCCCAATTACTTCCACATATCCTGTACCTACAGTGTTTCAATAGGCAGAAGATAAACACTCACAGATCCACTCCAGCGTGTATGTTTTAATAATGATATTGCCTGTTTCCTTACAAGAGAGACGCCTCAGCAAATGGCTTTCGGGGTTTAACCTTAAGAATGAGGATCACTCTAACGCAACTAAAAGGTCTCCATCACTTTCTGTGTGCGTTTTGGCTATGGAACTTTGTCGTGGGCGGGAGCTGTTGTACAAGATGTAACAAATATCCACAGGCAGTATATTTCAATAACAACATTACTTATCACTGTTATCGTTACATGGCTTTCTAAACCATATCGTAAATGGTTTAGAAAGCATTGGGCCTTTTGCGGTGTTTTCATGTGTTACATTCCAGTGGAAACAATGCAAATAGATGTTAAATAATTTCAACTGTGTGAAATATTTTTTTTCGCAATTCCACGTTAAGTTCTAATGTTAAGTTCGTTGATTCATTAGTGCAATATTGTATATGAACCTAGAGGAATCTTTGAAATGTTCAAAACACCAATTAATATTATATTTTGCAATAATTTAATTTGACGTTGGATGCAATTCTCTAAACAAATTCTCTTTAGAATCATTGTAATCAAGATATAAATCAGATTATGAATACGATCATTACAAACATTAATGTTGCAAAATGACTGTTGTATATTGTGAACATATATTGCTGCATATTGCTGTTTCGTTGCACCACTGACTGTCCTCTGAAAACCATCTGTTTATGTGCATGTAATGAAAAAGTATGTATTCTTCTGAAGTATGAAAGTTACAGTTATGCAATTGAAGTGCCTTTCGGTGTGATCAGTTGTTTGAGCGTATGAATGTCAAGGTGTCACTGGATTGTCTGGTCCAGATTCAATTACTTAAAGACCACCCTTATGGAGCTGGAATATTGCTGAGCACATGGATCCCGTTAGTGTTTGCGTCCTTCTTCACTGAACTAACATGTTAGTTGCACATTCTTGCATCGGAAAAAGTTGTTTTCATTTTATTTAACAACATTTATTTTCTCCTAATAACTCCATTCTTGGACATGAGAATAAACATTATCTTGAGATGAAACACGACCTTCAAAGAGGAATCATCACATGGGGTCGTGGCGTCACATTGATGTGGTGTTTTTCAAGATTATATCCATCAAGATTGATATGAAAACATCAAATTGAAACCCTTCAGCTGGTATAACATTTATCTATAATTAGTACTTTTTCCCTAGTGATCAAAGACCAAATGTTTTGAATAGCAGCGAACTGAAACAGGGAAATAGGCTACGAATAGCACCAGTAGTGCATATTCGACACTGCCGTGCCACTCCATCACGTCAACCAGTCATTTCATACAGGGTATTTTTATCCGAATCCCTAACAAGGTTATTCCTCGCCTTGCATCTTTAGATTTGAGGTTGATCAAATATGGTTCAACACAAAAGGTGTGTTTTATCCATGAATGTACATCTAAATGTGGACATTTGTGAGCATCTGAAAATAGTGATTGCATACGGCAGCCTCTTATCCTGTGATCAAATCAATTGAAAACTATTTCTTTGTTGTCAAGCGGACACATGATTCACGCATTTAAACTTTACCATCAGTACATGCCACCAGATGCATAGAACATTGATATTTAGTTGTGAAACAATATGCCTCTGGTTGAACTGAATCGTGTTGGTGTTAGCTAATAACGCCCCTCTTCCGCTGATACCATCTTTATAGGCGTGTTGTTACCTCACGGGAGACGTCTGAGAGACGCCACAACATCATCACCCCCGGGCTTGTCCCGGCCCCCTACAGTGGCGGGGAAATGGATGAGGCCGGGAGGACTTTAGGTTTTAGTTGCTGTAGCTGTGTTCATTCGCAATGATTTACTTTCTATTTGTGACATTTGTCTGTCTGGTAGTGTGGATTGAATACTTGTTCACCATTTTGCTTGTTGAAAAGCGTTCGGTAACTAGATGTGACGTCAACCGCCAGGTGACTTCCTGTCACACAAGTTTGTGATTCATCCTATTCACATTTGTGTCAACGGAAGAATGGATATTCGAAAAAACAGGGTCAAATATTATCTTTTCAAAGAAAAATATTATTCTAGGATATTGTGAAAAGAGAAACCATGTTCTGAATTTGATAATAACAGTAGTGAAATATAATATATACAAAATGAAACAAAGAGATAATACACCAAATTTGAACTACATTATAGAAGACGTAAAGACAACATATTATGCTGAACGTTTTAATGGCCATTCAAATTGCAAATATGACAGCTTCACAAAATTTTGGTCACTATGTCACAATCTGTTCTGTTAACCTAGCGCTATATATAATGTACTGCTATTATATTTTCAAGTACCTATTCATTTCCACCTGAATGCAAATTTTGCCTGTCGACTTTGTATATATTTGCGAATCGTGTTTATACCAACCCGTTATGTAATGAACTGTATGACCTGGATGTATGGAAAATAAAAAATAACAAAATATAAAAACAACAACCGTCAGGTGACTTCCTGTCACACAAGTTTGCGATTCATCCTATTCACATGTGTGTCAACGGAAGCAGATGAGTTGGATATGTGTCTGATGTGTTCGAAATGATCTGAAAACAAGCGTTGGATGAAATATGTCTTTTTTGAAAAAGCGGATTCAAGCTGATAGGTGCAACTAAGACATAACCCATGAATATTTCTTGTTACCGTTAAGTGAAAACTGTATTCTGTTTGAAAGATATTTAAGGAGAGATATTTAAGGCGACAAAAGCCATTTAATGTCGAAATGAAATCTCCAAAAATTGTAAAAATAAATGTAATAATCTGTAGAAAAATATGAACAGCAATCGTGTGGTTGAATAAGGCGTTATGTTTGGCGGATAGTGGATTGTGTCGTTGTATTTCCTTCATAATATTTGTGAATGTCTCAAGTGGATAGCTTCTCACACTGAAGTGCACGAAAGAAGGACAGGTAAATCCAGTCAGTATACACTGTCTGAGTTGGGTAGCCATGTTAAATTGAAGTAAACCATCTCATTTGCTTAGCTCTAAATACATAGTTGAAACTGGGAAAGGCACGCACATATTCACACACATGTACGTCACGACATAGGTGTTAATATTTGATGCACAATTACACCTCATGACTGTCATTGATAAATCAAAGATTTCCCATGAAGTTAAATGATCATACCGAGTAACTGGCAAAAATGACATTTTCATTAATACATTTTGTATATTGGATTGAAATTGCATGTATGTAAGGAAAACGTAAAGCTTGTTAACCATGACTGCTAACGTATTGTTCCCAGTTTGGATGGCGACACGTAAACACAATGTAAAAATCATATCAATATATCATTAGTCGTGTAATTCTGTAAAATATCATCCAAGGGAAACACTTGTTGCATGATGATTGGGACATGTCAGTCAATGCATGGAAACATTGTTGGTTTACTTTACATTGAAGACAAAATCGAAATTGATCCAACAAGTCAGTAGCGCGTATGTCCACCTCGTGCATTCACTACAGCTGTGTACCGCCTGAACATGGAGTGAATCAGACGGTTGACAAAGGCCCTAGGGATTGCCACACATGTCCGGATGATGGCTGCCTGGAGTTCTGCTGCAGTTGTCGGACGTGGTCGGACTTCATTCAGTCGTCTCTGCAGCTCGTCCCAAAAATGTTCGTTCGGGTTTAAATCGGGACTGACAGCAGGCCATGGCAGTAGTCGGATGTTATGCTGCTGGAAAAATGCCTGAGTGTATCTAGCAGTGTGGGGCCTGGCATTATCTTGCTGGAAAATGTGTTGCTGGTGTCGGACGCAAAATGGCACAACCTGGGGTCGGAGGATCTGGTCGATATAACGTCGAGCAGTGACTCCCTTTTCCCGACCTGGCCCAATATTCTGGAAGAATACTGGCCCTAATCTCTGATTCAGGCCAATCGCTGCCCATACCATAAGGCTCGGACCTCCCCATGCATCAACTTCCATTACACATTCGTCACCAAAGCGTTCAACTCGTCTTCGCCATATTCGAACTCGACCGTCAGCATGAGAAATGCAAAACCCACTTTCATCAGAGAACAATACCAGTCTCCACTGTTGTGGACGCCAGTTTCGATGCAAGCCCACTGCAGACGATTCTGACGATGTCCCGGTGTGACGATAGGACGTCGAGCTTGACGACGAAAACGGAGGTGGACTGCTCTGAGTCAGCGTCAAACTGTATCTCCGCTTATTGCTCGGTTGTGACGTCCAATAGTCTGTCGGGCAGTCTCGTTGGCAGATAAGAATCGATCCCCGATGTGCGAACGTTGAATCTTGCCGTGGTGTTGTGACTCTCGGACGTCCAGGACGTTGGCGGTCAGCAGTGGTCTGTGTAAAAGCAAAACGTTCCTGAAGACGGTAGATGGTCGTTATGTGCACATGGAATGCATTGGCAACATCTGCAGCACTCTGTCCAGTTTCAAGACGGCCGATGGCTTGTTCCCTCTGTTGCGTCGTTAACCATGTCATTCTTGGTGGGCGTTTGTCGGGAGAGATTTCAAACTGATTAGAGGGCATTTTTATTCCCCTATGTGTCCGTGACAAAATGCGCATCATGATTTGCATGAAAACCTTCTGCAACCACATCCCACGGCCTAATTATTGATAGCAAGATACAATAATGCATAACACGATACAACAATAGATTGCAAGATACAACAATATGAAACAGTATATAACAATACACAATGACATGTAATGATAGACAGCAAGGTACAAGAATATACATTGAGATGCAACAATAGGTAGCTAGACACAACGCTATACAACAGTATATCGCAATGTACAAACATATACGACAATTGATAGCAAGATACAACAATATACGACGACATGCAACAATATACAAATTATCAGATAGGACAATATGTAACAATATGTAAAAGACTTCATTTCTAAGCCTATTTGAATGACCTGTTGTTTCTATACTTGATAAGACAACTTTTGTTTACAACTATTCCGCGTGAATTCATCTCTGTTGAGCAGCAGATCGAACGTTCATAACGCCTTGTCCAGAGCACTTCTCGATCACTACTCAACGATAACTGACATTTCCTTAGTATTCTGTAAACCGCACTGCCAACTGGCGACCTTTCCACTCCATGTGTTGTGACCATCGAGACAAAACAAGAACATCAAGTCCTGTGTTTGCCTTTGGTATTGAGAAGGTGTTAGACTGACATGATCTTTGAGACAAAACAAGAACTTCAGCTCATGTCCCATGTGTTTTGCCACATTTTGCAATCTCATTTTCACAAGTTTCCATGATTCAAACACTTGGTGTCACAACTTTCAGCTCATGTCCCATACAGGTGTTGTTGGTGTCACAACTTTCAGCTCATGTCCCATACAGGTGTCGTTGCTGTCACAACTTTCAGCTCAAGCATGTCTCATGATTAGATTAAGACTGTTGTTTCGCACAAGCTTTCATCTCTGGACTTTTTATGGACATCAATCCTGGGTTTTTGAAATTAACACCTCTTCTCCGCCACTCCATTTTTTTGTTGGAATCTACTCTGGGACACAGTCGAGTACGCATATTCCGTGTTTCAGAATACTACCTCAGACAGTAATACCCAGAGTAGGTGAGGTGAAATGGAATGGGGTTAAGCATCGTTTTCAAGATTATTGTACTTACAAAGCAACCTGCTGGCACGTGCGACGATGGGTGTTTCTCTGTTCGAATCCTGACTTGGTCTGGATGTAATGAGCTAACTCACTGAGATCCATTGCCTCGTTTTAACTTTGATACCCTGTTTAGACACAGTAGTATACAGACTCCACAGTGCCCTCTCAGCAGACCGATTCATGGCAATCCTCACATAGTAATATGCTTCTTTTGCAGGTGAAAAATGCACTTAACTGCATTTGGAACAAAGATGATCTTTAAGATTGCTCTGCCACAATTGTGGTGAAATATGTTAAATGCTCTACCCACTAAACCACAGAAGCGCTAAGCAATGGTATGTCTTCATTATAAACCACGTAATGGCGATCCATCTGCATGCAGTTTCTACAAGAAAATGGCCGACTCAAATA
Source organism: Haliotis rubra (assembly GCF_003918875.1). Lineage (NCBI taxonomy): Eukaryota > Metazoa > Mollusca > Gastropoda > Lepetellida > Haliotidae > Haliotis > Haliotis rubra. The sequence continues at coordinate 32,968 of NW_025765615.1, read as the reverse complement.
ATATGGTTAATTGAAAATGCGTGTTCAGTTTGACATCGAGTCACATTAACACGTGGGCCACAACTGAGGCCGGATTATCGTGAAAGGTGATAGTCAGTTTAATGAGTGAGACTATTGAAACCCTTATCCATTCCTTACCATGTTGGCCGGAATGACTTATTGACAACCCTGAAAAGTTAAATTTGTCGGACGGAAAACCTGCATACATGTGAATCCCTACCACTTCCGCACCTCAGAGATTTCAGTAAAGTAGTGAAAACATACGCTCGTCCGGACTGGCAAAAGCCCAGGGCCTAGATTTTCGAAACTCTCTTAGCGCTAAGATAGTCGTAAGTGCCATACATTTACATTAACTTACGACTATCTTAGCGCTAAGAGAGCTTCGAAAATCTAGGCCCAGGTTCGATTCCCCACGTAGATACAATGTGTAATGCCAGTTCTCATTTTCCCTGGGGGCGATGGGGGTAGCCTTGTGGTTATAGCGTTCGCTCGGCACGCCAAAGACCTGGATTAGATTCCCCACATGGGTACGATGTTCGAAGCCCATTTCTGGTATTCCCAGCTCTTGACATTGCTGGAATATTGCTAAAAGCGGCATAAAACTAAATTCAGTCACTCTAGAGTCCACCGTCGTCATACTGATGAAATACTGCAAAAATGGGCAATTCACTCCCCACTCCTTCATATTTTTTATCCAACACCCGACATTTGCTACTGCACCCATACACTCTCATTGATGCCGTGTGGGGTCTTCACTGAATTTAGTACATGTCAGACAATTATTGTTGCTTTGGAAAAATGTTGTGTTTGGTCAAAGACATGTTATTTTACATAAACATATTTATGCCAGAACAAAAGAAACAGACATTTTGTCGACATGAAACACGACTTTCATAGGGGAATATTAACAAACACCGTTTTTCGAGAATATTTTCAGCTACATTGGTTTGGAAACACCAAGTTGAAATCATTGAGCTGGAATAACAGTTTACCGTGATTATTACTTTTGCTTATATATCAAAGACCAAATATAGCCAACAGATCGTAGAGAACTGGAAACAGGGAAATGGCTAGGTTTGTGTCACACTAGAATAAACTTTACCAACGTGCAAGTTGGTATTAACACTCACGAACCACTGATACAGACAGAAACACGAAGTAAAGGGACAAATATACTTCTCATGCACTGATTACAGCTGAGTGACACAACACTGGTTGTGAGGTAAGATGTCGGCGAGGAGGTTTGAGCTCCACGTTGTGTTGTCCACGATATAAATGAATCCTAAAGGTTTAGGATCTAGTACTTTTGCCAGGATTGAGTCTCATCCGGGGTCGAACCCACACTCTGAGAGCCTCATCACCAGGACACAAAGTCAGCGATCTAACCCACTAAGCCACGCGGCTTCCACAAAAGTCGTTACCTTGTTTTTCAAGTGTTAACGATTGGTGTATTCTCTGGTACATTTACGTGAGCAGCTGTGTGAATACATCGCTCTTGCTAGCTTTCATGGTGATAAAGTATATTTGTTACTGGCTTAGTTAAAAGACATTGGATAGATATTCACAGAAACTCAAATTACTCAATATTATTACCATATTCGACAGCAATGATTGAACACACGATCAGTAAAATCTGAAATAGATACAGCTTAATGAACTTCCTGAATCTTAATATAATCTGCACAAAGCAGAGTTGATTGTACGATTCCGGTGTTATCATCAGCGTGGCGTGCAACGATTGCAACGACATACTATAGGAAACGATAGCATTTGGTTAAACACTGAATGGTTCTAAAGCTTGATTACATGTTCATACTGTCATTGTGATCATGGATTCTCCTGTCTAAATTGTGTTCGATATCTGCCAATACATCACGTAGAAAATAATTGTATTCGTCTATTGATGTCTTAAAAAAGGCAAATTTTGCTAACGTTACGAATAAAGGAAATTCGAAAAATAAAAGAATTTTTCAGGACCTTCTTCAGCTAACTAGCTAAAATGCCGCATTGTCAGTTTGTAAAAATGTTGACAACGTGCTCTGAAAATCAATAAAATAGTCTGTGTAGTTGGCAGAAAGCTAGCGCTTTAGTGTCTTCTACTTATGATGTTAAACTCAGATATTGGAATAAAATTCGCAAATGGAGTATCTACTGTTTTTATTGTATTAGATTCAGACAACGGTTAATGACTTCCGAGAACATGCCAGTTTGGGTTATCAGCTAATATTTACAGTTTCTGCATTTCCGCCATAATGTTTTTGTGAAAGAAACCAGGCTGAATCCGTGCAAAAAGACCTTCTTGAAACTTTTTATAGGTTTTCAGAACTTAAATGTGTCAGACTTACTGATTAAAATGTTTCTTTTTATATCTTGCCCTTTTGTGACATTTTCAAGTGGATGATAATGACTTTTGCATCAGCTAACATTGATGATTTTTTTTTGTTTTAGCTAAATGTCTGAATCTATGAATTAATGTCGTATAAGACTCCACTCAGCAGTGATACTCTTACAGCTACGTTGAACTGACGGTCATACTTCTGCTTGTGATCTTAAGCGTAGAATTGTAGGTTTAAAATCTAGATGTAGTCTGTTGAACGTTCATGAGTTCGTACAGAAATATTGAATTCATTCCTGTTACATTCGTGTTTCAGTTCCACAGTACATAGGGAATCGACTAAGCGGCAAGTATACGATACACCAATTTGTCTTAAGGGGCGTAATGACACACTCCACAACAACATCACTCATGTATCCATGTCGGTTTAGAAACTATTGGCTTTTAAAATTTAGACAAATTGCCTTGACCCTTTAACAAGACTTACACATACCCCATCTTCATCAACGACATCAAGGACAGTTTGTAAGATAAGTAACAACGACATTAAACAATGTTACTCTCTGATGGAATGGTAAGGCACCCGAGTACTTGCCACCCACAGGTTAAGAAGTGAAGGACGACACAACTACTTTGTCTTTGATGACACACCACACCTCCCCTGATGTATTCCTGAAAGTGTACCACGGAACCGTGATGCTAAGGATGTCCATTGGAGCATGGTTCAGATGCAATTGTCAGAATGTCCAGCAGGGGTGTACGCATGTTTGTGACGGTATTTTAATGTCATGTCAAAGTCCTTCTTTTCACTCAAATGTCAAGTTTTGCTGCTCTGTCTTGTCGCAGTGTGTCGCCATCAGCAGTTATTGGGAAACTCCGGGAACTGAGAGTTTGGATGGCTAACATAGAAACACTGACTCGTGTATCCAGCTGGAGGCTACCTACTGAATGTTTCCAATTAACTACGCACTCCCTGTAGGCCTTTTGGGACGCAGAAGAATGACCGGCGCTTCAGAACTCTCTCTACCTTGTGTTTTTAGAAGCACTTTCTAACGTCCTATTGCATGTGTTCCACTATTCACAGCATGTGCGCATACAGTTCTCGAGTCGAACGAGCTAGTATGAAATGATTTGAAAATGAATGCTGAAGGACAGTTGTGGTGGATTCATACAGGGTTAAAACGCTTTACAAACTATATAGTATATACGCCTTGGTAGAAGTATCGTAGCATCCTGTATCTGTCATAACATCAGCAGAGGAACCTATCCAAACCTCGGTTTCATTTACTACCTGGATAAATGGATACACTTGTCCTCAACTGTTGTTTATTTACGAAAGCTTATGTGACTTTTTTCTGTGTGTTCTGATAATTATGGTCGTATGACGTTAACAAGTGGGGCCATTTCAAGATTCTGTCAGTATCAGATGTTGACTTTGACGTTGACATAATATTTGCGTTTTACTTGAATACCAACTTCTAAATGCCTCTCAAGAACCTCGCTGACTTTGTCGTTGTGTTTTGTGTTCTATTGTTGGTGCAGAACTTGTTCCAATATATCAAGATTTTGTACTGGAGGATCTGTTTGGCGTATTCTGCGACCAATAACATCTCAACATGCTCCATGGGTTGTGTCCAGAGTCCAGGCGGTCCAAGGGTGAGTTGCTACCGCCTCATGAAATCCCAAACGGAAAGTGTACAATGTCTAGCATTGGTGCAGATGAAGACTGGCCTTGTGTTCAGAGAATGGCCATCGAAACGTGGTACAACAACCCTGTCTATGATGTCAGTGATCTACTGTTGTCCCCTCAGATTTTGTTTGATCATCATCAAATATGAGAGGCACACCTGCAGCATCAATGGATCCCCGCTTCACGGTACTTGCTCCAAGATATTCTGTTGTGCACATGTAGTGTTTCTTCAGGTTCACACAGGAGCTCAGCCATCAGTCATGAACTAAAGAAATCGACTTTCGTCCCACCAGAGGACCCTTCCCTAGACAGACAGACAGACAAACAGACAGACAATTTTTTTGAGTCTCACCTCATATATACAGTAGAAGTATATCTAAAATAGGCAAAATATCCCAATATAAGAGCTATATGAGCCACTCAATAAATTTACGAGAGAGACTTGTATTATATACATATATTAAAGCATATATATATACACACACACACACACACCATACAATATATAAACATATCATTTAAAAATAAACCTAATATACTGTATATATATATACATTCAGATATACTTAAAAGGTAAAACGTGGGCATGCACAATTAAAACATGATGAATTTATGCGATAGAAGTGACGTCGAACTTGACACCAAACTATTGGTGCTGTTTCGTGCTCGGTGGATAACAACGAACGTCTGACATTTTATCTTGACCAACACCCTCTCGATGGCTGACGACCAGTATCTGTTGCAATACCTCTCAATGACATGCCAGCATTCCAGTATACCAACAACTAGACATCTTTGAGCCGTTGTAGGTTGAAGGGGCCACATATTTGCTTATTAAAATATCAACAACGAAATTAATTGATTTTCCAAGTTGTCAATCCGTAAGAACAGTTTACTGAAACTTGACGTTTGCTTCATGACATGTACGCCTATTGCACGCGATGCTCGCCTTTGATCGTATGCCTTTGCATATATAAATTCAATGTATGGTGTGTCAAAGTGTCAAAATAATCACACGAACAGACACAATCATCATATAAATACATACGGGTGATGGGTGTTAAAATGGTAGGTGTTGCAATACCATTTTCCATGAGTATGCTTTGCATTGACTTTTCATTTAGATTATGAATGATAATAGTTATTCAGATTTATTAATACTTTGTCTCGAATTTAGATCGTAATGGTGCAGCAAGTCTCAAAACACACAAATCGTATTTGTTTTTGCAAGAAGGTTTGTTTGAAGTTTAATATAATTTACACTACAGCTAAAACTGTCTTCTTGAAAGCATGTCCACTTATCATTGGTGGTTATGACACTTGTGGTGATTCTCTGTGGGGCATATAGTGTCTGCATGTGGTGAAACATTTGAAGCTTTTGAGTGAATCTGAACTGTTTTTGTACTTCTCTGGTATGCTCAGTATGCTCTGAACTGTGTTTGTACTTCTCTGGTATGCTCAGTATGCTCTGAACTGTGTTTGTACTTCTCTGGTATGCTCAGTATGATCTGAACTGTGTTTGTACTTCTCTGGTATGCTCAGTATGCTCTGAACTGTGTTTGTACTTCTCTGGTATGCTCAGTATGCTCTGAACTGTGTTTGTACTTCTCTGGTATGCTCAGTATGCTCTGAACTGTGTTTGTACTCTGGTATGCTCAGTATGCTCTGAGTATGCTTCTGATATGCTGTGTTTGTACTTCTCTGGTATGCTCAGTATGCTCTGAACTGTGTTTGTACTTCTCTGATATGCTCAGTATGCTCTGAACTGTGTTTGTACTTCTCTGGTATGCTCAGTATGCTCTGAACTGTGTTTGTACTTCTCTGGTATGCTCAGTATGCTCTGAGCTGTGTTTGTACTTCTCTGGTATGCTCAGTATGCTCTGAACTGTGTTTGTACTTCTCTGGTATGCTCAGTATGCTCTGAGCTGTGTTTGTACTTCTCTGGTATGCTCAGTATGCTCTGAACTGTGCTCGTACACAGTAGAGTACGGTAACGGTATAGTACAAACACAGTTCAGATTCACTCAAAAGCTTCAAAGAAAACACATGAGCATGTGTTTACCTCTAACTGTATTCTGTGTTTGGGTCTGACAAAACATGGTCATGGACACGATCGTGTTCTTCTAGACTTTGTGACCTAGATACAAACTGTTCGATACTCGCGGTATAATACATGGTTTGGAAATTGTGTTAATAAGTGAGTCCACTTCAAACAAGTAGGTAAGTAATTGTCCCTATAATATTTTCATTTCTAAAACAGTCTTACGTTGAAAGAGAATGACTAGTATATTTTGGGTTTCAAATGAGAGACATTGTAAAATCAAGAGAAATAGCTTCTGAATTGAAAATATGGATTTTAAATATTAACGATTATGCGTCTGGCACATAAAACGTTCAGTGAAATGAGATCGTCCTTTGCGTCAAGTCACCTTCACGACAGGTGCATTGACATGCGTGCAGGATCGGCAACTACGGAGTGGCTTACAACATACACGTAAGTCGGGGAAGGGGTATAAGAAGTGATACAATCATCTGAGTTCACAGATGAAAGCTAGTTCGTCTCAATAGGTCTTAATTGAAATAAGAAATGGTTGAGCTTGAAGATGTGACGACACCAACGTACGTGAATCAGGGAGACTGAGATTGTGAAGGATGCATGAACCATGATGACTTCACGCTCGTATTTTGTCTGAAACCGCAAGTATGTGAAGTATTGTGTACTATATGCAATCGTCGTTATTTCATACGACGTGGTAAGGTTATGCAGTTGCCGAATGCTTTGGAAATGCCAGTTATCGCGGAGGGCTGAGAATTGTACAGGACGGCGCGTTTCATCCTGGGAATTTTGAAACACTGATTAATTGAAAGGGCTCTAACGAGGAAGGGAATGTTTAACAATGGTTGCCTCTTTACATTCGGGATGGAATCCAATAGACTTCAACCTATTGCTCTCATAACGCTAATATGGGACACAGAGAAAAAAAAATGCAAAAAATGCCTGAAACTGTTTCAATTTGTAGAGACGGGGCTTGACATTGGGCGCTTCTATATTCTCTTGACGTCACAATGGGCGATGTTACGTCATAACAGTAAGTGCTAGTAGTACCAGCACAAATAAGAGACAAAGGCATTTACTTTCTGTACTGGGTAAGTGTGAAGAATATACCCACTACTGGGTCACGGCACTCCAGTGTAACCGGTACCGTAAATCGTCTAAACTGTGAGTCACAGTCAAATAGTCATGTCTTAAACTTTACAAAATATCGAATATAACTGACTGACTGACTGACTGACTGAGTTTGGTTTTACGCCGCTTTTAGCAATATTCCAGCAATATCACGGCGGGGGACACCAGAAATGGGCTTCACTCATTGTACCCATGTGGGGATTCGAACCCGGGTCTTCGGCGTGACGAGCCAACGCTTTAACCACTAAACTACCCCACCGCCCCTATCGAATATACACTACCGGGCAAAAGAAAGTTACCACCGACTTCTTTTGATCAAAACATAGAAACAAAGACGTATGTGAGATTTATGATAATTATTTTACAAGCAGAATTCATTTTCCTATAATGTAACTGAACGTCCATTGTAATGCTGGTCTTGCATTTACCGCATTTCATTAAGAAAGCGTCAAGGGTTCAAAATTATAAATTACACAAATCAGAGTTCATTCAAAACGCGCATAAGGAGTCACATACACTAAACGCCAAAAGAAACGTTACCCTCCTTCCTTAATGACGGAGGTACCTATCTTCAGCTGGCGTTGTGATGCGTGGACGTCCATTTCTTGGTCTGTCTACGGTGACCCCAGTATGTCTGTAGCGCTGAATAAGTCTTACCACCGTGGCATCCGAGGGCATTGGCAATAGCATTGTTTCTCAACCGAATCTCAACCATCCCAATGGCTCTTTCTCTCTCTTCAGCTGTTAATCGTAGCATATTTCTCGTTCTTGTGTATCATATCATGCATTCTAGTCTCTCTTTATACCCTATAGAATTATTCTACACGTGAAATGGATGCAAATACTACTTGAATATTGCTACGTTTTGGCGATAGATATTGCTATGTGTAAACAGAAAATGGAAAAATGTTACTTTGCAAGCAAAAATGTTAACAAAAATAATTTTTGACGTTCCTAAACACTTTTTTCACAATAAAGACACGTTTTTGTTTTCACTAATGCAAATCAGCAGAAAATATTTTAAAAGACATAAATCATAGGAATGATTCTTTTACAATTTTACACACTTGACAACAGTTGTTTCTTGTTTTAATAGTTGAAAAATTGTGACTTTGAATAGGTTATCTTTGTCTCTTGGCAGAACTATATTTTAACCTTTCTTTTGGGCATCTAAATCATTGTTATTGGTTTATTTCGGCAAGGTCGAAAATATGACAATTTATCTCTTCTGAAAAAGATGCATTTCACCTAAATATGCATGAATTTGAGATTGTTTTCCGTGATTTGCATAAAGCTGTGTTGTTTAGCTTTCTTGTAAACTAATACGTTCTAATTATCTTAGATAGATTTAAGTAATTCATAAGGGAAGGGGGGTAAGGTTTCTTTTGGCGTTTAGTTGAATGGGACAGGAAACAGGGGGCACAACTACGAAACACATTACATTACTTTGCATATAATGCCCGTGCACTTTGGTGTCATTCGTGGATGTGACTATGACAGATGCGTCAGCGTCATAGGCTGCCTACTACTTTGGCTGAACCTGGCCATGCGCTGCATGAGGAATAGGACAGCCTTAATCAAACCGATATTGAGAGACCGATATTTCCTGTCTTACCCCTATCACCCTTTGGAACAGTTAGCTGTCCTTTCATCTTCTCCCATACTTCACTACCGGCTGTAAAGTGTTTCAAATTTGTTATTATCATACAGCGATTACTATTATCTCTGACAGATGTTGAAACTGTACTATTTCCTCCAAGTACCCCTACTTTGTTTTAAGAGTATGTTTATTATGAAGTGTCTGTTGAACTAGGCATGCCGTTCATGATGAGAGTAAAGTATCACCATATGCAAAATCACGTTTATTGGGTTTGAAATTGATACTTGAACACAATTATCAAAATTAGTATATATGTTGGTGTATGTTAGTAATTAATACCCACGTGGTCAACGTATGGGTAGTTGCATACTAATCTCGTACGTCACATGAGTGTCGTATCGCGTTGACCTGTGTCGTAACGACTTGACCTGAGATTCTAACGATTTGATTTGATAACCGATGACCTCTCAATTAGGTCACATTCTGACGTAACTGTTTTTCATTCATAAAAACACGTGAATTCATTCATTCTACAACTTAAATGCATTGTGGGAATGTAAACATTGCGAACGTTGCCGTGTCGCTGTTTAATTGTGAGTCGAACTGAGACAGTATATCCGTCGAAAAACATAAACGCAATGTTTCCACCAGTGATGTTAGCCGAGTGAAGCAACTGGAAACCAGGAAACGAGGTGCTACGGAGTAGTTTACTGTAGGAGGCTGTACGAGGCGATGACAACTGATATGCATCGTGACGTCGGTTACCAAGGCAGTGACGTCATTACAGTGTGACGTCATGCAAGTATTGTACTACAGTACAAAACTCTTCTGCAACCTCTTTATGAAACCGGTTTCGGTTTGAAACCAAAAAAAATAACAAAAAGACGCTATTTTGTCAATTAATGCATGTAAGACGTGGGTAATAAATAAAATACCACACTCGGTCTCATTACATACGAATTATACGAAACTCATGACCTTCCTATGTTATCTGACCTCGCTTTCGCTCGGTCAGATACCATAGGAAGGACACTCGTTTCGTATAATTCGTATGTAATGAGACCTCGTGTAGTATTCTCTATTAATCAATCCTGAAGGAATCACTTTCCAACAGAACAACCTACGATTGACGCATCTTAAATTATTTTTAAAGTCACAGATAATTTTACAGTCCTACTGAAACAATTACCAAATAATGTCACTAAATTGATTTTTGTTAAAGAAAATAATACAAATTAGACCGCCTCCGATCTGTAACTTTATTTTTTCAACATCGATTCAACAAATCAACTGCGCATATATACTATTCAAAGACACGCTGCACAACTGCTTACCGATTTCTTGAAAGAATTATTTAAGTGTTGATCAAAATAAAAAGTTAATTAAAAAATTACAAATTTACAACGATATGAAGAGCTCCTCAAAACCCAAAGACAAATGCCACACAAATCAGCCACTTTTGCTGAACATTCATTTTCAAATCTTTTCATATCAGCTAAGTTGGCTCAAGAAGCGTGCACGCCGGGTAAAGGGAAAACTGAAAACTAGGCAATATGACACTATTTATGAAATGTTTCTAAAAACACAAGGGTGAGAGTGTGTTGAAGCGCCGGTTGTCCTTCCGCGTCCCAACAAGCCTACAGGGAGTGCGTAGTTAATTGGAAACATTCAGTAGGTAGCCTCCAGCTGGATACACGAGTCAGTGTTTCTATGTTAGCCATCCAAACTCTCAGATCCCGGAGTTTCCCATTAACTGCTGATGGCAACACACTGCGACAAAGCAGAGCAACAAAACTTGACATTTGAGTGAAAAGAAGGACTTTGACATGACATTAAAATACCGTCACAAACATGCGTACATCCCTGTTGGATATTCTGCCAATTCCATCTGAACCATGCTCCAATTTACATCCTTAGCATCACGGTTCCGTTGTCCACTTTCAGGGATGTTGCTGTGAAAGACACTATAATTGTATCGTCCTTCATTTCTTTGCCTGTGGGTGGCAAGAGCGTATCGTTTGCTACATTGCGTTATCGTTTCTTCAGAGAGCGACAATTTTTAATGTCGTTTACGTATCTTTCTACCTTCCCTTGATGCTGCAGCATTCGTTGATGCAGATGAGGTATGTGTAAATCTCGTTCAAGGTCCTATGCAATTGAACTGCACTGGCATAGACAAGCGTTTGTAAACTACACGCCCATGTTTGGGTGCCAAAATGAAAATACACAAATAAAGCCAACCCCGGTTAAAAAAGAAGAATTTTTTTAGAAAAAATAGAGAGTGCAATAAAAATAGAGAGTGTAATAAAAAAATAAACTAGAAACCCATCAAGAAAACCATCAAGAGGGCAAAACAGTTATTAGATGGTGACGCGTTTTATGTGTGTCTGATGGTTGTGTTTCGGACATTTTGCAATATTTCAGTTGGAGACGTTTGTAATTTGGGGCTTAATGCAATGTTTCTGCATACCCTCTCTTCTGACTACATAGATCCTGCAAATCATACAAATTGATATTTTGATATTAGATACAAGTAGGTGGTTATTAAATATACAATGAAATAATAACTTTCAGATGTCAGTCGGGTAGCTGAAACAGCCTTAAGAAGAAATCACATATAAAGATAACAGCATAGCTGAACCTGTGGAATGCCACATGTGTCAATGGTTTAAAGCGATGTTGAAGAAACCACATCTGTACGTCGCATCATTGTGAATCCCCATTACCAAAAATAAACATAAAATAGAAAGGTGAAAAGAGAAAAATACCCGTGTTTGTTCAACCTCTATTCTGACGCCCCATCCATTCTCTGTTAAAAAACCCTTTACGGATTCCTGGTTCAAGATGGACCCTGCTGCAATCTGTTCTGGCCCAAATGGACCGACTTGTTGACTTGGTTGATTGCCTGCAATTTTGTCCCAACCGCATTTGCCGTTGCTCACAAAATTGATTAGTGGTTGTCTTGTCCAGATTCGATTATTCACAGGTCACATTATTCCCAGGTCACCGTCATATAGCTGGAACAATTCTAACTGCAAGGTTAAACAACAAAGAAACTCAAATGCACCAAGATAGAATCAAATGACTGGACATCTTTCATTATAAAACTCAGAATTCTGGAAGAGTATTTACATAAATTAGGTTTTATAAAAGCTTAAATAATTTGATCAACTGTAGAAGCTAATAAAAAGTGCTACACTGACGTGACAAGTATTAAAACCATCAGTTACATGAACACATTCTTGCAAAAAGACTGCAATAGCTGGTGTATGACGAACTATTTTCAACCTGTAAGTAGATCTAGATTAATACAACCTAAGGATATTAGAAATATTACAGGATGTTTTTCAGTCTGTGGACTTACATGTGTTAAGGACTATTTACACAGTTGGCTATTTTGTAATTCATGTACATCAGTGCAGCTATTTCTGACGTACAGTGTTGACAGATATGAACAAATTAAGATGGGTTAATCCAAATGTCACATCACATTATTAATCTGCAGTAATGCTCAGACGAGTATAATGACACGCGATGTTTACCAATAGCTTTATATGTGAATGAACAGAAATTTGTATTTGCAACAAAATAAATATTTTCATGTTTTGATCTGAAGGTAAAAAGAATATATACGGATTTTTTCTGTCAAAAAAAGGAAAACTTAGTATTCTTGAGGAGGGTAAGTATGTCTTACCTTTTACACAGTTTACATTAGAACATAATTCTTGCCTGAGGAATTTTACGAAATGTGTCGCGGAACGCACAGTGGCTGATTAATGTAATACATAGTTTACAAAACGAGAATGTCTTAAGGCGATGAGGTACACACTTCATTTCTATGGTCAAACATGTCTGTGGATTTTTGTAATGGCTAACTATGGATTCCTTTTAAGCCTGGTTGTGGGAAGGATTTGAAAGGATCACAGAGACTCCTGAAGTCGCATGTGTATCTGACAAGTCGGTTGTAGGCGTGGGAACTCCACATTCATTCAGGAAGGTACACGCCATTGATATGCAGTTCATTATCAGCAAATAATGGCTACCGTGTACCACTCTTTCTCAAACGAAGACAGGCTTCAGTATCGCATGTTTCATTATATCCTTGCAAAACCATCATCCCTGTCTTGGTTTGTAAACAGATCAGATCAGATTATCGTGATGATGTCGCGACAGAACGTTGATGATAAACAGGCAAAAATTGTAAATATAACTGATAGGAAGATGCTGCGTATTGATTACAAACATATCTGTCCCTTAGTATATAAGTGTGTGTGTGTGTGTGCGTGTGCGTGCGTGTGTGTGTGCATGTTAAGTCGCATCTGTGTTTAAGCTAGACAAACATTTTCGAGTCTATTGTGCGATTGGGATTTTATCATTAGTTAGTGTTTACTGAACGATTACAAAATTGATACAAGGAGTTACCCTGTCACAAGCACATGCAAAGCAAGACAATTGTTCACCTACAATCAAGCCAAAATATGTTTTATCGGACAAAGCGTTTCACTGATGCATCAAATTTGAAAATTTCCTCATACTGAAATATGACAGGTATCTACCCACACCTATAACTAATAATATCGAATTCGTGTTTAAATGATACCTGAATTTAACTTTGTGGACCCAATTGTTGAATACTTACCAGCTCGCAGGAATTTTCTTAAACTCATTGATCAGTTCTCTGTCTAGTATTTTGTTCGAAATATTGACTGTTGGAAAGGTTATCATTTTGCCCAAGCATCACTCCTTCATGCAGTTTTACTCTTTAGGGTATATTTAGTTGCAAAGTCTTACGTCATATACAATACCCATATAAGCGTTCTGATTTACCACGAGCTCTCAGTCGTGTTTAATCCCATGTTGTGGGAGTTTTATATGGTTTTGAGTAAATAGAGTTAAGAACTTGAAGTTAATTTTGTTTCAAATTCCCAAAGCTCCGAGAAATTTAGACTATCGGTAACATTCAGCTCAGATTACCAGCTTTGATTTGTTACAGCATGGATTGTCATCACGATATGGATTGTTTACAATATGGACTTCCTTTACAATACATGTATAGATTTACAAACGTACACGGCAGTGCTCATGAAATCAATTTGATTATGAATGTATAACTGAAAAAATATCAGCGCTGATTTTAACTTCCTTGTGGTATTCAGCAAGCTTTTCTTTAATGAATTTGCTCCTTAAGCTGAGATTGTCAGAAACATGCGCCTTTCATTATTATGAAAGCCAGAAATAGCAAACTAGTGGACGGCAACTTCATAGGCAATCGCCAGCTCACGCGATTAGGATGTACAAGGGAATAAATCAATTGCCCAAACTGAAAAAATCTGTGTCGGTGTTCTAACCTCACGGATTCGTCACAATGTTTCATTCTGCCGGGACAGTGTTCATAGAAATGTTCAGATTCTCAACCTAAATCTTGTGACCTAATTACTTATTTTCGAAAATGAGATATTTTTTTTCTCAACGAGACGAAAATCATTAATGTATTACAAAAATAAACCTTACCTCAGTTTCATCTAAATGGGAAAGTAATCAAGGCCACTTGCTATAATAAGTGGTATTTTGGTGTTTTGTCCATAAGGAAAATTGTGAGTAGATAATGCAAAAGTATATTAAATCAAATATATTACTACATCTGATGATCAAAATTATAATATGTCTTTTTATCGTAAGGTTCTTTCTTTATAAGGAAAATTGTGAGTAAATCATACTTTGAACCGATTGCAAAAGCATATTAAATCAGTTAAATGACTACATCTAACGATCATATAATATGTCTTTTCAACGTAAGATTCAATTTTCAGGTTATCTAATATTTATGTTGTTAACACAGTATACATATTCAATGGGTTAATGTGGAATTGATTTTAACTTTTATTTGCGTTCATTGAGGTGTAAACGTTAACACATGCACTGTATGAACGGAATCTACGCTGTGCACAAGGTGTAATTCCACATAAGAACCGGTTTATGCACTGTGTAATCTCCGCATAAACCTGAAAGTGTTATGTCCACTGTATAAGTCCACACATGTACGAATCAGCTGGCCAATTTAACCTCTGTACACACTGTGTAAATCTCCGCATAACGAAAAACCACTGTGCACACTGTGTAAATCTCCTCATAACGAAAAACCACTGTGCACACTGTGTAAATCCGCTCATTACGTAAAACCACTGTGCACACTGTGTATATTCACACATTAGACAAAACGGCTGTGCACACAAGAGATTTAAATCCGCGTATAACGTAAAACCCCTGTGCCCAGTGGGCCCACTGTGTAAATCCGCTTATAACGTAAAACCACTGTGCACACTGTGTAAATCCGCTTATAACGTAAAACCACTATGCACAGTCACTGTGTAAATCCGCTTATAGCGTAAAACCACTGTGCCCACTGTGTAAATCCGCTTATAACGTAAAACCACTATGCACAGTCACTGTGTAAATCCGCGCATAACGTAAAACCACTTTGCACCCTGTGTAAATCCGCTTATAATGTAAAACCACTATGCACAGTCACTGTGTAAATCCGCGCATAACGTATAACCACTATGCACAGTCACTGTGTAAATCCGCATATAACGTAAAACCACTATGCACAGTCACTGTGTAAATCCGCATATAAACGTAAAACCACTATGCACACTGTGTAACTCCGGCAAGATAACGTAAAACCGCTGTGCACACTGTGTAAATCCCCGTATAACGTAAAACCACTGTGGACACTGTGTAAATCTGCGTATAACGTAAAACCACTATGCACACTGTGTAAATCTGCGTATAACGTAAAACCACTATGCACACTGTGTAAATCTGCGTATAACGTAAAACCACTATGCACACTGTGTAAATCTGCGTATAACGTAAAACCACTATGCACACTGTGTAAATCTGCGTATAACGTAAAACCACTGTGGACACTGTGTAAATCTGCGTATAACGTAAAACCACTATGCACACTGTGTAAATCTCCTCATAACGTAAAACCACTGTGGACACTGTATAAATCCGCTCATTACGTAAAACCACTGTGCACACTGTGTATATTCACACATTAGACAAAACGGCTGTGCACACAAGAGATTTAAATCCGCGTATAACGTAAAACCCCTGTGCCCAGTGGGCCCACTGTGTAAATCCGCTTATAACGTAAAACCACTGTGCACACTGTGTAAATCCGCTTATAACGTAAAACCACTATGCACAGTCACTGTGTAAATCCGCTTATAGCGTAAAACCACTGTGCCCACTGTGTAAATCCGCTTATAACGTAAAACCACTATGCACAGTCACTGTGTAAATCCGCGCATAACGTAAAACCACTTTGCACCCTGTGTAAATCCGCTTATAATGTAAAACCACTATGCACAGTCACTGTGTAAATCCGCGCATAACGTATAACCACTATGCACAGTCACTGTGTAAATCCGCATATAACGTAAAACCACTATGCACAGTCACTGTGTAAATCCGCGTATAACGTAAAACCACTATGCACACTGTGTAACTCCGCGCATAACGTAAAACCGCTGTGCACACTGTGTAAATCCCCGTATAACGTAAAACCACTGTGGACACTGTGTAAATCTGCGTATAACGTAAAACCACTATGCACACTGTGTAAATCTGCGTATAACGTAAAACCACTATGCACACTGTGTAAATCTGCGTATAACGTAAAACCACTATGCACACTGTGTAAATCTGCGTATAACGTAAAACCACTATGCACACTGTGTAAATCTGCGTATAACGTAAAACCACTGTGGACACTGTGTAAATCTGCGTATAACGTAAAACCACTATGCACACTGTGTAAATCTGCGTATAACGTAAAACCACTGTGGACACTGTAAATCTGCGTATAACGTAAAACCACTATGCACACTGTGTAAATCCGCGCATAACGTAAAACCACTGTGGACACTGCATTTATGAGCATAAAACATAAAGCCGACAACCAATTAATCTAATAGCCAGCTCTTGACAAACATTGTGATGCAAATTAACACTGTAAATAATGAGGTGGCTTGTGCAGTTGAGTAGTTATAATATTTCTTCTTGAGAGTTTGCCTATTACTGCACAAATAATTTTATTTTCGGAGTTCAGAAGAAACACAATGCCAAATCAAGAGACAATAGCTACACATTTAGAAAATATTTTCATATTCAGGAATATGTGACTGACACATAACACGTAGCCAAGAGGTATCCAGCCCCACGCGCCAAATCACTTTGAAGACTGCAGCACTGACTCGGATGCACCACCTTCCCATAAACACGGGCAGGTGGTGCAGATCATGAAACAAGAATATGCAACTGACGAGTGCAGCGTCTGCTCCTGCCAAGTGGCTTCCCACAAACACGGGAAGGTGGGGAAGTCATACGACAAGAGTGCAGTCGATAAATTTATCATCAGTGTTTGCAAATAGAAGCTTGAGCGAGTTAATATGTCTTAACCAAAATAAGATATGTTTGTGCCTGAAGATTTGATGCTACTGTCATATGTGAATCAGGGAGAATGAGATTTCAACAATGGGAAAGATAGGCACTCGACTTAGAAGAGGTGTAAATTGCAAAAAACAAGAGTGTTGTCGATAAAAAGTCCAGAGATGAAAGCTTGTGCGGGACAACATTCTTAATCTAATCATGAGACATGCTTGAGCTGAAAGTTGTGACTTCAGGGAACATGTGTGAATCATGGAGACTGAGATCGAAACAAGGTAAAGATGCCTTGACGACTTGACGCTCGTGTTTTGTGATCATGCCAGTCTAACACCTTCTAAATACCACATGCTCTCGTGGTCGCATCACATGCCGTGGGAAGGTTGTGAGTTGGCAGTGCGGTTTACAGAATACTTGGGAAATGTCAATTATCGTTGAGGGGTGAGAAGTGCTCTGGACAAGGCGTTATGAAAGTTCGATCCACTGCTCAACAGAGATGAAGTTCATGCAGGATCGATATTAAATTGTAAACAAACGTTGTCCTTAGTTGTTACTCTTGACCCGGATAGAAGGAAGACAGAAGAGTTTGTCCATTTGACAAAATACAGTTTTACAGCCTTGCCTTTGGAAAACTGTGATACATGACAGAAAAACTTAAAATATAAATGCAGAATTTGCGGATAATATTATCGACCGTGTTTCAATAAAATTACGAGTGATTACGTGGGTGGCTGGGTGAATCAGTGTACATGTGAGTGAGTGAGTGAGTGTGGGTGGGTGGGTGGGTGAGTGAGTGAGTGAGTGAGTGGGTGGGTGGGTGAGTGAGTGAGTGAGTGAGTGAGTGAGTGAGTGAGTGGGTGAGTGAGTGAGTGAGTGAGTGAGTGAGTGAGTGAGTGAGTGAGTGAGTGAGTGAGTGAGTGAGTGAGTGAGTGAGTGAGTGAGTGAGTGAGTGAGTGAGTGAGTGAGTGAGTGAGTGAGTGAGTCAATCAATCAAACGTCTATGATTGACGTTGTAACAGTTCGGGCACCCACACCAAGCTGACAAACAGTGATATAACGGAAACATTATCCAATACAGCCTTCAAGTGTTACCTTTATGAATGGTATCGCATTATATCCTCAATGTTCCAACTGTGGTATAATGGCTTGTACATAGCCTGGTTGGTCCAGGCCAATCAGGTGGTTGATCGCATAAAGACGTCATCGGAATGCGATGACACCACTATACTGAACAGCTGTCGTAGGTACATAGTTTTCACGACAGACATGTTGTGCTGGGTACCTTTTGAAATAAACAGTATGATCTGCGCCAAGAGATCAGGAGGTACCAAACCAAGGGCACCGAGAACAATGGGGAGCCTGACGACTTGGGATGCAAGCGAGACATTCAAAGGCGAGGTCCGCATATTTATCATGCTTTTCCTGAATCTTGTTAATCACATTGCTGTCAAAAGGGACAGAAAATTCAATGACATAAATATATTCATTGGCTTTATCAAAAGGCACAAGATCAGGTTTGTTGGCAGGAATTCTTCTGAGGCTGTATATGGGCCTATTCCACAGAAGTTTGAAAGCATTATTTTCCATGAAGCCCTGGACATGTTCAGGGTCGTACCATGGATGGACCTCGGAGTCAAAGCCACAGGCATGACGAAGACGATAGTAGAAACAACGAGCCATGCTATCATGTCGTTTAAGATATGCTGTTTGTGCCAAGGAAGGGCATCCACTGACAAGGTGTTGGGCAGTCTCTATAAATTCATTACACAGTCGGCATTTCATGTTAACATTTTCCTTAAGAATCACATTTTGGCGATTACGAGTGTGAAGTGACTGGTCCTGAGCAGCAAAAAGGAAGCCCTCAGTTTCACATTTGAGACCAGCTGACTTCATCCAGGCGAAGGAGTCGGAGGGATTGCTATTCTGTTCCACACACTGCATGTACACTCGATGCAATGGCTTCTCAGAAAGCCTCTCCACAAAAGACCGACTCTGGGCAGACTTGGTGAAGGACTTCACCTGGTTTACTCCCATCGCTGTACCGTCCAGCAGTACATCGCCGTCAGCAAAATCAACCTCAAATTTCAGATTCTGTCCAACAACCTTGGCACGCTTAAAATAGCTGTGGAATTGCTTGCTTTCATCATGAATCTTGACATGCATCACCAGAGGATCATCCGACAAATAAATATGTGCAAAAGTACACAAAAGAATTCTATCATGAAGAGCCTCCACATTAATCAAACCCCGACCTCCAGAATTGATTGGCATGTATAAACGGTTGAGAGAGGAACGAGGGTGGTGGGCTCTGTTATCAGACATGATCCTTCTGGTCAGGCGGTCAACACTCTGAATGTCTTGTTTTGTCCAATCAACTACTCCAAAGGAATCGGAGAGGACTGGCACAGCAAAAGTATTGGTGGCCTTGACCTTGTTTCGAGCATTTAGCTCTGAGCTCCAGATTTTATTTAAGCGAGATTTGTACTCGGCCCGAAGTTTGTCTTGAATTTGGGCATTCTGGAGCTTGTCTCGAACTTGCATTCCAAGATAGGTGTAGGCCTGATCTTCCACAAGATGCTCAATAACCCCCCCCCCCCCTCCCCCTTCTGTAACTTGACCGATCCACCATTAACTACCTTGCCACGTTTCAAATGAAGAGTATTACATTTGTCGAGTCCAATTGTGTCATGCCAGTGTCATTAGAAAAGGACTCGACAAGGAGAACCTGTTCTTTCAAATTGGTATCTCCTTTGGCAAGGAGCTCGATGTCATCCATGTAAAGAAGATGAGTATTAGATTTGGACCTTTTGATAACAATCTGGTGAGATGTAGCAGACAAACGACCTAGTTACTTTCTCATGCACTGCACCGTCATAATCAAGGACCCATGGTGCCTCCAGGTGACAGTATTACTATTATTATTATTTTTATAATACGTTTGAGCTTGGTTTGTCCGATTATTTATATATGCACGAATCTAAAAGTTAAAATGCTTCAAAATAGTGAGTGAGTGAGTAAGTGAATCGGGGTTATAGCAGACCCCTCACATTCACACCCCAACCCTGCATGTGAGTGAGTAAGTATGGTTTTACGCCTCTTTTAGCAATTTTCCAGCAATATCAAGGCAGGGGACATCAGAAATGGGCTTCACACCCTGCATGTAAGCTAATGAAAAGTACAATTTGTTGTCAGTGTTTGGTTCCTCGAAAATAATGTGCATAAAAATCCAAAAGAAACTATTTTTTTTCCAAATTTACCACGTTCGCAAAATCCTTCATAAAACGAAAATATAGTCTGATCAAAGTAAAATAAACAAATAAATACCACTTTGAAACTACAACGATGATTTCTGTTGTTAGATTAACGGAATCATAATTAAAGCTTTGTTTTCCTGTTTAACCAACCATCCCACCATCGAGCAATGTATTGTCCCGTCGGTTCTACCTCTCTGCTCAACGCCAGAAGCCGTCTCGTGCCAATATGCACGGTCGATCGTGTGTAAGCAACTCATTTCGGAGCCGCTATTTCCAGACAAGACTACTCGATAAAACCAAACTGAGAAGAATATCTACAACGGGCTTCTAAATATATTTCCAAAGCCTATTCCTGTATTCTGACCAGTGTCGCTGTTCTCTTAATTAAATCGACACGCTGTATTGCATTTGGCAGAAGAAACATCCGGTTGTTTGCCCGACCGACACTGATCTAAATTATCCCTTGGATGTAAATTGTTTCGGTGCGACTGACAACTGCATGGCTGTGGCAACACACTCGTCGACAGCTCCTCACGCTTGTATGCCTGTGTGGACCGATCTGCTTGCGCGTAAGCCTTTTCACACCTTCGTTACGCTGACGGAATAAAATAGCTCTGAACAGGAAGAAATAGTGCGACGACTACTGCTACAAGGCGTAGGCGCCGATGGCTCGCTATTGGCCAGTTTAATTGCAGTGTCACATTGTATTACTACGCCAAGCTTTCAGGTTCCGTGAAGTTTAGCTAAACATTCCTTTGGTAGGAAGCCTTGGAGTAATTCTGGCGGGAACATTCTGGGGACGCTATTCTGTCCATTTACTCAAGTCGCGTAAGTAAACTTTACTTCCTCATTTCAATGCCAAGAGATGGACTTTTCACAGTTGTATATATGCAATGGTAATGGAACTATACTGGATATTAATATTATTTTTGCTTGTTTGACACTAGGTAAATCTCCAAGAGGTGTTCGCAAAATTGTTTTATATACATACAGCGGATATTGCTTACTAGTCAAAACCAATCTTGCACATTTAAACTGGGTTCATAATCTGCTAATTAGGTTTATGAAGCTTTGCTTATAATTGCATGACATTATGCGTGTTTCTGTGTGATTGTAATAGCAGGAAAGTGAACACATTTGCATAATGTCAGAATCAGAGTAGAAGTTTTCGTTTAAGTACATGTGCCAGTTCCACACAAGTTTCTTCTTGTGCGATGCTGATCTACGTCTTCTCTGTCACATTGGTCAGACAGTTTGGAAACACTTTCTACAATGTATACTGATAGCGACGGTACACGTCCTTGTGATATGAAGATCACTATTGAAACAAAACGAGGGAACTAGATATATAGATTCAGTTATCACTGAGGGGCACTTTTACAACATACGTCTGAAAGCAACGTCTAGTCTCATTAAAATTTCACATCATACATGAACAACAGGCGATGCACGTGCATAAAAGGAGGCGGTGATCACTGATACAAGTGAGCTAACCGCACGCTCGAAGTTGCGTCCGATGCGACAGTATTTCAATGAACAAAGAAATGACCATTATTGGGGGATGAGGGAGCGGATGGCACAGTATCCGGCGGTATTACACATTCCTGAACAGATACAGTGTTTGTAAATGGACATCTGACTGAGCAGCTACATGTTGACGCAATTTTGCATCCCGTCGTTGTTCCATTCGCTAGTATTATAGGCAGGTATTTTTAACTGTGAGATGAAAATGGCAAACCACATACAAGGTCACCGCCGATTATCTCATATTATCATAGAGCATACAGGCATATGGCTGGCCAACAAAGTCCCCTGACAAATCCCAAGGAAGCTGTTTGTAGGTTCGTCACGGGTGTGGAGTGAATGCCGAACCCGGAACCTGGGGTATGTCCTCAGGCGGATGATGGCAGTATCAAGGGCAACCGCGCGCACGTTAATTAAAAGTACGCGATCAAGGGCTCTACCTGAAAATAAAACTGTGCAAAATTTAAAATTTGAAACCTCACGCTTGTCTGTCTGTCTGAACACTTTATGGGCTGTGAAGATCCGGGTTAGGAATTGGTCTTCTTCAGGTACCCATGCTTTTCCTAAGAGGTGGCAAAACCTGATCGGGTGGTCAGGCTCGCTGACTTGGTTAACACATGTCATCTTATCCCAACTGAGTAGATCGATGCTCATGATGTTGATCACAGGACTGCCGCGTTCAGACTCGATTATTTATCGCCGATATGTAGCTAGAATGTTGCTGAGTACGGCGTTAAAGAACAAACAAACGGAACACTACATACTATGGCAGAAGTTATTGCGGCTAAAAGCAACCAACTGACTGACTGACTCAGTTTGGTTTTACGCCGCTTTTAGCAATATTCCAGCAACATCACGGCGAGGACACCAGAAATGGGCTTCACACATTGTACCCATGTGGGGATTCGAACCCGGGTCTTCGGCGTGACGAGCCAACGCTTTAACCACTAGGCTACCCCACCGCCCCAAAAGCAACCAACAACCAATATACATCTATACGGACTTGATGTATAAAACATCCAGTCAGTGTGTCATAGGCACGTATTCATCAACGGTTAATCATATTGTCAACATGTCCAGATGTTTTGACGCTTGTTGGTATGTTGGGTGTTTCAAACCCTGCATAACGGACTGAGTATAAGCGTATACATCTATAAGTGTATATTAGTAACTTATTAGTTAACGTCATAAAATTTAACTTGACTTTGCACGACGCGCACCTTTGTTTCTTGTTTAACCCCCTGGATGCCACAGGGACATATATGTCCTTCCCCTTCAACCCTCAATTTCAAGTCCAATAAAATTAAAAATATCCCACGCACACAAATACACTTCACAGTTTCGAATTCTTCGGGAAATTTCCTGTTTCTTGATACCATCCACTATTATTTTAGACAAAGTTCAAGTGCTGAAAATGACCTTTCAAAATAGGCTTCATCGGAAATGTCGCCATTTTTGACACAGTACGAAATCGCGATTCACAGCGTTATTTGCTGTATGTTTTGAAATGTGAAAACCGGATAATTACTGGGAGTATTGAATTTCAAAAATAACATATTCATGATCACTCATATCAGTTTTACATGAAATCGCTAAGTACAATTCTGAAACGTTGCCGATGAATCTAGAATCGGTTGGGATGTTTTCGAAAATGCACTTACACGAACGCCGTAGAGCGCTTTCCGCCATATTGGATAGTGTTTACAAAATCACGTTTCGCGAAGGCCGGTATTGAGACGCATATTACATCACGTATATTTCATATTCAGCTTCGAAAAATGCATCAATAAACTCCCCATACATTTTAGACTCAAACTGCAAGTGGTCTTTGTCACCAATGCCAACTGTCTAGATAAAATGAGACGAAACATATTTGGTGTGAAAACGAACGCTGTGCTCGAAAGACTGCGCTGGTTCGAAATGTAAACAAAGACAAAAACCTATTTTACACTGTGTAGCATTTTCTGAAATTTTCCAACATTCATCCGTCTATTCATTGCTTGCAATGGCTCAATACTTTTGGAATATGCATGGAAAGAGTATCGTAGCAAGAAATAGGAAATTATAAATAGATACAATGCAATGATTTGATAATTCATAAGAAATTGTCAAAGTTTCCGTGCAGCGTGACGCCATGACTGACGGAAAACCACGCAGAACGACAACGGTAATTATCTGGATTTCTGTCTTTTCTCTTACTTTTAGTGAAAACGATAAAACATATAACAATACACAGATAGTCAGAATCATTCTGATTACTTACATCTCATATTTATGGACAAACGATCCCTGAATCAATGGAAGGGTCCTCGCAAAATCCTGTGTACCCTTGTCAGCAAAGCCGCCATTTTGTAAGAAATCGGTCAGCGGTAGTGATGTCATACGTCAACATTGTTGTACATATTAGGCAATTTCTTTGAGGTGAAGGTCGGTTGAACAAGAGTAAACACAATCGCCCAATCCTTCCGATTACACTGTCAGTATTATGGTGTATATTTTGCGTATAGTTCAGATACTTTTCATGAAACTGACTTCAGTATCCACATTTAGCCTTGTTCAATATCATATCATACGTGCGTATAGGGTTTACGGTGTTTTATTCTTTGAAAGTTTTTGATTGTTTGAATCATATTTACATAGGAAATTGACATATTTAGTGCAATACACCATATTCTAAACCTTTACACAAGTGTTAGAAGATCAAACGTAGCCATAACTGCAATTGCGTTAGTTCCGATGATGTACAATATTCAATGCATTTGGACTAATATTGCAGTTTCACATGAACAGGTTAATGAACGGCGAATTTAATTCAACCTTATAAGTAAAACTGATAATATTAATGAAAATGATTTATATATGGTATGAAATGTATATGCACACATATTTAAAGGAATTGTCTTGTTTTTGCACATTTGTGTCGGTTTATAGAAAACAATGATGTAAATTGATTGGCCAGGTGCGCGTTTGTCCGGAAACGTTTTATGATTCACTATCATTGTTTTCGATAATATAATCAATTCATATTCGATTTAAAAATATTGTGATGACAGGATATCAAACTCTAACTATATTTATACGAAAATTGTTTAAAATATATAAACCATGTCATGTCTTAATTTGGACAAATCTTACATCCATATTCTAATATATAGTACGTACTAGTTCCATATATAAAAGCTATCTTTTTGCATCTTCCATTGCATACTTATGAAGAGAAATAGCTACATAATCATAAACAAAGAAAATTCTTATCCTAAACAAAATATTCGGGTGTTGTGAAATGTTATTTTTTCATTTACGTTAAATTGATGCCAAACAGGTGCGCGTGTTTCTCACAAAAAGATACACAGTCAAACTGTCTAATTGTTGATATATTCAGGACACTATTTAAATGGAAAAATCAGTCATTTTATGTTTTTGTCTAAAGAGTCTTAAATTCTGACATAGAAGCCGAGACCTTTCCGCACAATTAAAGGAAATTAGGTGAGATATGTACTAAACAGCATACCAGTGTCGTCTTTTCCGACGTCGCAAAATGCATAAAACAAGCAATGACGTCAACTAAAATGGTGTATTATTTTCAGCAATTTCGTACATTTGAAGATATGGCTAGTACTCTGGTAATAACGATGCAAAATTAGTCAAAATACATCTACACAAACAGGACAATATGGGAATCTAAGAACTAACTTATATATCGGATAGGGCCATCCAAATCGCTATTACGTGCTTTCACATGTAATACGTTGTCATTTTCTTGTAAATTGTGAAACTACCAAACTGCATCCGCTCACATTGGGGAACTTTGAATTGGGATAGTTTGGTTCACCATGAACATAAAATAACGAAAATATAGCGTCCGTATCCACAACAAATTCTCTCCAAGTGATCTGAGTTACATGGACCTAGTGTTACGCATAACGGAGTTATGCCCCCTTATCATTATATATGTATGACCTCTCTGTCGTCGTTTGACGTCATAGAAGAAAATCCATTCTTGACATTTATTGCGAGTCATTTTTAATGTTGAGCGTATAACGTTATGCACAAGCACATAAACCCAATTCATATACACTTATGTCGTTCAGATATCAAGCTGTATTTTCTTCGCTAACACTTTCCGTAAAGATGCCACATTAAAAAATTCGTAGCACAGTGCTTTTATCGGTGCGCGATAAAAAACGGATAAAATTACTGTTTTTTAACGCATAAAAAAAATTGGACAACATTTAGCAGTGTCTATTTCTCAAACCGCCGAGGTAGTTGCACTTATATTTATACCAACGGATAGGAAATTTAATATTCTACATTTCTGTGTAATTTTATAGCCGTACGTAGATCCAGGACCACGCGAGCGCAATTCTTGCACAACGATCACTTTTCAAACCGTATGAAAATGTGCGCCTGAAAAAAAACTCGGCAGCCAGGGGGTTAAGAGATGCTTTCGATCAGAGATACTCAAGGCGACATTAATGAATAATATATTCTTCCATGGTCGTCTTTTCTGAGCTATATATTTAGGAGATAAACATCATGTGTTGGCCAATTTCCGGGTGTTATTGAGTATTTGAAGCACGGGAATTCATTTGGAACCGACGGCGTCAATGGAGGTTTCAAATAAATATTCCCGTGCTTCAAATACTCAATAACACCTGGAAATTAGCCAACCTGATGATATTCGACATTAATAAACTACAAAAGTAAACCAAAAGGTCCACACACGTTTTTGTGTCTGCACTCATTGACATCGTGTACGGGCACAGCAGTGAAATGTTATCAACCGGCCGTTTCGGCTGTCTCTCATGGTAGCATCTGGAACTGCTCATTTGTGACGTCATTCGGACTTTACGTCATAATATGATTTGAATGACGTCATCACAGCTGACGACGTATCAATACAATGGTGTGAGCGATGTTTGTATGTATTAATACGCAGCGAATTTCCGGGAATCGAATACCATTTGATCACGTTTTTCAACCAATCAGATTACAGAACACAGTGACTTTTGGTTTACAATATTGATTTAAGTATTTGTCGCTCAAGTGATTAATACCGACAGCTCAATCATGACTTTGCGTGTTATCCTTATTTGACAGAGAGGAAAACAAATGTTCTTGTATATACGCTCTTACAGTAATGTATGCTTCTAATGTTTGAAGTGTCAATGGTATTCCTGGTAGTGCCAGACGTAGACCTCCCTGTGAATATTCGGGGAAGATTGTCCTGAATTATCCCACGGTATTGTTGGAACCATTGGTCTTCTGCAAACCCACGCTTTTAACCCCGCGAACACTGAGGTGATAATTGGTCTTCTGCCACTCATACGTTTAACCATGCGAAGATGCCGGTTAGAATAGGCCTTCGTCAACCCGTACTCTTAACCTCGTGAATGTTGGGGTTAGAATCGGTGTTCATCAGCCATACTTTTAACCCCATGAACATACGGGCTAGCATTGATCTTCAGCAACTCAAACTTGTAACCACGAGAAGACACGGGTTAGAACTGGTCTTCTGCAACCCATACTTTTAACCCCATGAAGATACAGGTTAGATTTGATCTTCAGCATTCCATACTTTTAACCCCATGAAGATACAGGTTAGAATTGATCTTCAGCATTCCATACTTTTAACCCCATGAAGATACTGTTTAGAATTGATCTTCATCATTCCATACTTTTAACCCCAATGAAGATACTGTTTAGAATTGATCTTCAGCATTCCATATTTTTAACCCCAATGAAGATACTGGTTAGAATTAATCTTCAGCATTTCATACTTTTAACCCCATAATGATGAAGATACGGGGTAGAATTATTCTTCAGCATTCAATGCTTTTATCCACGCAAAGATACGGGTTAGAATTGGTCTTCTGCAACCCGTTCTTTTAACCCCATGAAGATACGGTTTAGAATTGGTCTTTGGCATTCCATACTTTTAACCCACGATGATACGGGGTAGAATTGGTCTTCCGCATTCCATTCTTTTAACCCCATGAAGATACGGTTTTTAGAATTGGTCTTCCGCATTCCATACTTTTAACCCACGATGATACGGGGTAGAATTATTCTTCAGCAGCCCATACTTTGAACCACGCGAAGTTACGAGTTAGACTGTGTCTTCTGCAAGCTGTACTAATAATCACGTGAACGCTGGGTTAGAATTGGTCTTCATCAACCATGTTTGTAACCCCCATCAGCATCCAGGTTAAAACAGATCTTCAGCCTTCCATGCTTTTCGTAAAAGAAACTGACGGGATCGGGTGATCACGTTCGTTGCCTTTTATGCGTGTGTGGTCGTAACCACGTTGTGTTGATCGATGCTGAGGGTGCAATCAGTGGTCTGGTTGTCTTAGATTAAATTGAACCGTTTAAACCCCCTAAACTACATCAGTTCTACCCTTACATTTCACTTTCTAATACGTAATTTCGTGTTAATCATCCGATTCCGTTCCACACTCGGTTATTTGCATACTGCGTTAAACAGAGATTGGCGTGGAACAACAAACAAACAACATATAACTTTTAAGAATTATACGAGGAAATAAATAATCATATTAAATGTTACAATTATAATTTAAATAATAGCTAAAAATCCAGATTTCCAATATGGCTGCCCTGTCTGTTAGGCTACAACATAGTTCATTACAAACAAACCAATAAACAAACAAACACAGAGTGAAATGTATTTTGGATCGACACCCATTGTTTGTTCATCATAATTTTGACACAATGTTTCTCGAGCATCGGTTAATACAATCATCTGCTGTGCAGCGTAAGAATGAAGTGAACGCCCATTGGTCAGACATGTTGCCATTTTCCCTCTCACTGGGACAAGGTCGTGAAATGATTGGTTGATAACAACAAAACAACAACAACAACAACAACAACTACTACACCACAACAAATACCTTGGACTATATGTTCATGGGCGATGTCTTCAACACAGCTGAATATAACGATGTGTCACGGTTGATCGGGCAAACCAGGGATTGATAACGTAAGCACCGCCCCTGTCGAACATCAATCCGATCAGTCTCTTACAACACTGGGGATATATCCGTACCGTGAATTCCTTCGGGGCTGATACCTATTGCGTCTGAAGAAGCGTCGCTAACAATTATAAGGGGTTTTATAACTCCACGGGCCGCGTAAGACCAAAATACGTCAAAAGTTGTTACTTGTTTTTATCCTGGCTGAACCTCGCCATTAACAGGATGAAACAAGGACTGGTCGACTGTCTGAGTTGAAAAATCGTGTTCAACTCCGGCATTGTATCTCACTGGGTTAGAGGAGTGAGTGAGTGGTGGAGTGAGTGAGTTTAGTTTTACGCCGCACTCAACAATATTCCAGCTATATGGCGGCGGATTGTAAATAATCGAGTCTGGACCAGACAATCCAGTGATCAACAGCATGAGCATCGATCTGCGCAATTGGGAACCGAGGACATGTATCAACCAAGTCAGCGAGCCTGACCACCCGATCCGTTAGTCGCCTCTTACGACAAGCATGGGTTACTGAAGAATAATATTCTACCCCCGGACCTTCACAGGTATCATTGGGTTCGAAATATGATGTCCGGGTTAGCAATCACGCACGCACGCACGAACGCACGCACACATACAATACTTGCTTCTTCCTTAAACATTTGTTCTATATAAAAGCTAAAATGATGCAGCAATTATAAACTCCTTTGTTCAAGCACGGTACACACCGCACGTGTATTAAGTGTATTGACAAAAGATGGGTTATGATAAAGGTTCGCACAATACATGTTTTACACACAATTCATAAACATATTTTTTACGATACAGAACACATTAGACGTATAATTCATCGGTTAAAGGCAGATACCATATACTACGGACCTCTATTATATGGTCTCTGGATTAAAGTAACTAATATAACCAAGCAGGGTTCGATCCTTATTGAACATCCGGCTTTTGGGCCGAATTAGGTTAAGGGAGGCAACTCCAAGTCAGTTTACAAGGATTCAGTTACCCAGAAACTCCGGATAATATGAGAAAACACAAGTGTCTGGATGACCGAGGTTCGACAGTGAACAAAGAATTATTACTTATTAGATTTTCGTTTTAAAAAGTGAATTTTGTATATAGAAGGTCGAAGTCCTACGATCGTTCCATGAAACTGAACCAAGGGTTAATTTTTCTCAGGTTTATCAGTCATGTTGACAAGACGATGTGGACGTACATAATTGATGACATGCTCGATTTGTGCCAAACACTAAATTAATGATGACAAACAGAGATCATGCGCTGTGCTTTTAGAATAACACTCACTAACGGCCAAGCTGAACGCTGATTTCATGTTTAACGTGCAGTTCGAAAAGGCGAAGTGCGACGAAATCCGATAAACTAACACAAAGAATTTTTGTTGCTTTTCAAATGCATTTCACGAACAACAATATGCTGTGTGAATATGAGAATATTAAAAAGTATTTAAATATATCGACAGAAAATACCCAATGTCAATCATCAGTCCAAACACATTCCACTTGGTAGCTGGAATATTACTGGATGCAAAACAAAACAAAACGAACAAATAAGGCAAAGGGAATTAACAAAGATATGAATTTGTTTGAGTGGCATTTTAGAAGTTGAGACGTACAATATAGAACAAACTTTATGGATAACAACTTTTATTTCGTGAGTGCGACGTTTCGATACAGAGTCTTGTACCGTTGTCCAGCGTCACGATATGGCTGAAATATTGCCGATGTGACTTTAAATCTTAACTCACTCACTACCGTTGTCAAGCAGGAGTGATAACGGTACAAGAATCTGTATCGAAACGTCGCACTCACGACATAAAGAAGTTGTTATCCATAAAATCTGTTCTATAAAGATATAATTGCTCACCGAAAATCCAGTGATGACAGATCTTTTGCAAATATAAACACCGTTTGCTTTCAGGTTTTCATTGTCGAAAAGCTTAGTCCATTAAAGACATACTGTTCCACTTTACCGTTCGGATTCTGTATCTATAAAAAAAAATGTATTTTAAATTAATCTGATAGTTTCATTCTGAAACTCGACATGTCACATCCGTCGAAATTTTACATATTTCGCAACATAGTGAAGGAAAGTGTTCGTCCGCAGTGGTGTTTTCGGACTAAACACGGCAAAGAGCACCTGAGTTTCGGACATGCTAAGTTAGATATGGTTGTCGTTTTCACCCCGGAAATGAGAGGACCATGCTGACGTTGATAGCAGTAGACGTCGATGGAGGCAAGAATCGTAAACAATCAACTACTTATTATTTCTGTCCATATACAGCGAGGATTTTATTTTGATCATATCTGTAGTGGATGAAGGAGCGAGCATAAACTCCGAAACGTCATGTGTATTCGCAATAAAGAAGTTGACATCCATAAATCTTGTTTTTCGTATGAATTCAACTTCTAAATGCCATTCAAAGATCCCTGTATCGATCAATAGTTCGATCCTGTTGGTATTTACCACAGCAATTACAATTTCTCATTAAAATAAAGATGGTTAACTTTTCACTATGATGAAACAAAAGAAACGTATTTTTAAACTGTCAACAGAAAGTAACACCGCTGTCCTTGACGTCCTGCTTTAACACCGCTATCCTTGACGTCCTGCTTTAACACCGCTGTCCTTGACGTCCTGCTTTAACACCGCTGTCCCTGACGTTCCTGTTTTAACACCGCTGTCCTTGACGTCCTGCTTTAACACCACTGTCCTTGACGTCCTGCTTTAACACCACTGTCCTTGATGTCCTGCTTTAACACCACTGTCCTTGACATCCTGCTTTAACACCACTGTCCTTGACGTCCTGCTTTAACACCAATGTGCTTGACGTCCTGCCTCAACACCACTGTCCTTGATGTCCTGTTTAAACACCACTGTCCTTGACGTCCTGCTTTAACACCAATGTGCTTGACGTCCTGCCTCAACACCACTGTCCTTGATGTCCTGTTTAAACACCACTGTCCTTGACATCCTGCTTTAACACCAATGTCTTTGACATCCTGCTTTAACACCAATGTCCTTGACATCCTGCTTTAACACCACTGTCCTTGATGTCCTGCTTTAACACCACTGTCCTTGACATCCTGCTTTAACACCCCTGTCCTTGACGTCCTGCTTTAACACCACTGTCCTTGATGTCCTGCTTTAACACCACTGTCCTTGACGTCCTGCTTTAACACCACTGTCCTTGATGTCCTGCTTTAACACCACTGTCCTTGACGTCCTGCTTTAACACCACTGTCCTTGACATCCTGCTTTAACACCACTGTCCTTGACATCCTGCTTTAACACCAATGTCCTTGACATCCTGCTTTAACACCAATGTCCTTGACATCCTGCTTTAACACCACTGTCCTTGACGTCCTGCTTTAACACCGCTGTCCTTGACGTCCTGCTTTAACACCCCTGTCCTTGACGTCCTGCTTTAACACCACTTTCCTTGACGTCCTGCTTTAACACCACTGTCCTTGACGTCCTGCTTTAACACCACTGTCCAGTATGAGGAGCACATCAGTGAATGGGCCAATCACCTGTGAGTAATCTCAATCGGTACATGCCCGTTTAGTGAGAAACTGTCTACCGTTGCACGCAATGTCATACTTTGTGTAGGTTTGCTAATGAAAAACGATCGAGAAAACGGTTCCTGTCCATTATCAACTTACTCATTAATAGTGATTAGTCTTAAGAATCATTTGGTACACCAGTGAGGGAACAGGTGTTTGTCAGATAGTAACAAGTTCCGCTTCACAATAACCCGCTACTAATCGTGACTAACCTATTCAAACTAAAACAAACAGGTGTCTTCGCCTCTCACTCAATTTAAGTACTAATCCTTTAAGCTCTGACCACCTAACGCAAAACAAGACGTCATCGCCATATGTATTTTTAATTTTTGTTTAACGCCGCGC